>NC_090892.1:41996263-41998763 GCF_036669925.1 Montipora capricornis
GTTGTGCTGAAATATTTCACAAGGGGGTGAGTTCTACTGTCTTTCATCTAGAGACAAGGAACATTGAAAAATTATACCGTATATTAATTAAACATTAATAATTAATTAAGTCATTAAGTCATTAATAACTGGCATGAAAATTTGCTCTCGTAGTTTTTGTCCAGAGGTGTTTCAGTTACGGTCTACAACGAAAGGAAAACTATCGTTGTAAGCGGAGGGGGACGAGGAGAGGCGTAAGATTATTATTTACTGGGAAAACGAAAATTTCCAATAACTTACGCTGGCTGGGTAGGGTCTCAACATGATAGATGCTGCTGGCTGGCGCCCACAGTGCAATATCTCCCTCTTGGCTGGGAGGGAGATATTGCGCTGATCGTCTCGGTCGATAACGCATTCATTCCAAAAAGCTGTTCTTTGGGTACTCCTATTTGTTTTGGTAATGAGGTGTCTTTCTCTTCGGCTTTGTCGTTTCGTTGTCCGAGTTGTTAGATATGTTTGACTCGCTTGTTTTATTTAGCACTGCGAATGAATTTTCAGATTCAACAGTTTCCACACTAGAGTCGAAGAAAGAGTTTGAAAAATTCGGAAAGCCACAGTCGCAGCAAATCCACGTCAGGAGGAGACTGAGAGGTTATTATACATGTGGTCTCCAACGCCTCAACACCAGCTCTTACGATGGTAATTCTCCGGCAAGTACTGACTTGCAATCGTACGCCGTTTCGTCTTTTGTTCGGTATTTTCAGTCAATGATCCATCCCCGACTAAGTAGCCATTATGAAGTAAAACTTTCGTTGGTGCGACCCGCTTAAGGACGTTCGCGCGAAAATTTTTCCACATTGATTTTTTTCTTAAACTTTTACCACTGTAAGATAATGATTTAGTTATGTCAGAAATGTAAAAAAAATGGGGGGTCACCGACTTCGTTTTGTAGAGAACATGCCCAGAAAAACACCCAAAATGTGACAAAATCGGGCTTCGTTAGCGAATAAGGCCAATGTCTGTAAACCCAAATATATTGCAATCAAATCTTTGAAGTGAAATCTTCTCTGCCAAATATTATTTAAGTGGACTTATTAAGTGAATTTAGTCAGCTGGTGAGGTTCCTTAAAGATCAAGTTCGCATTTAGCGACCACAGTTTCACGCGCCTTGCAGCCGCAAGATGGCAGGATTTGATGTCCCGTGAGCAGAAATCTTGAAATTTTTTCAGCTTCCCACATTGATTTTTTGTTCATTTTTGGTCAACGTGGAGATAATTGTAAATAAAATCCGTTTCTGGAAAGAAAAATAGGGGTCACCGAACTTCCAAGAGCGTCAAATCCAGGCAAAGCTATAGCAATGGCCTTTTACCCTATCAGTTCTCATTTTATTACTTAGCGCGCGCGCTCGTGCATGACGTGGCGTGTGCATTTGCGTGCGCAGTAAGGATGCGCAGAAACAATTGGCGCGAACGTCCTTAAACACTCGAGTAATTGGTATGCAGGGCTGTCAACCAAATTTCATTCTTTCTGGCGGGCAAAGAACAAATACTTTTCTTTGAAAATAGCGACAACAACCAAAATGCCGGTTCCACACGATTTCTTTCCTGAATAACGTGTTGCAAATGTTATTCAGTTCCAGCCTCCACGCGGATATGACTAGCGAATATGAAGGGTGATCAAACTTTCAAAAAAAAAGAAAACAGTTTTTAAAGGCAGCAAACATAGTTCATAACAGTAATCATTAGATGACTTGCTCATGCAGCGAAAGGCTGTTAGGATGTACAGAATTGTGCATGGCATTGCTCGGTTGTATTTCATAGGTGTGTTTGCTGAAAAAAATGCTCATTCTCTAGATAGTTTTTTATCCTGCTTGGCAAAGGTTTCCTTGATTTCCTTACATAACGAGAAACATCCAGTTTGAATTTTAACACCTGTCCAGTGGTGGAAGAGTGGAAGTGGCGTTGTATTGACGTCAAGTCACGAATGCGTTACAGAACGTCGAGGAAATTTGTGCAGTGGTTTCCTTTCCTACTCGCTAGAAAGGGAAATCAAGGAAACCTTTGCCAAGCAGGGTAACCTTTACTTTCACTTTTAACGAAAATCAAACTTTACTTAGGTAGCTTGCAGCGAAGACAAGAGCAATGCGCCTAAGGTGATTTCCTGGTTTTGCATCGCACAACCCTACTGCGCATAATTTCTTGTGTCATTGGTGCCAGCAGTAGAGCAGGCACATAGATAAAATGGCGGATTTTCATCGACTCCAAGCCTAATCATTCAAGGAATGGCGATTTTCTCCTGAACGAGTACGGTGACCCCAATTTTTTATTTCATATATTCTCTGAGAACGGTGTCTTCATGGAGTAGTGAAAAAATCAGCAAAAATCTATGGCCAGTTTTTTGCCAATGTCATAAAATTGTACGGAAGGAGACATTAAGAGTCGAACAGCCCGCACTTAAGTTAAATCTATTTTGGAGTGTTAAGTACTCACAAAGGCATTATAAATACATACATTTTTCAGTT
>NC_090892.1:42001263-42016263 GCF_036669925.1 Montipora capricornis
ACGATTCTAATTCTTTAAAGGAGATTGAACATTCTATCATCCTGTTCAGTTTTGTGGACTAAGTAATAGCTTGCCGCCGTTGAGCCCACGAAGAGTTGAAATGCCAAAAATTGTATTTTGTCGACCAAAAAATATCGACTGTCTAGAAAAAAGATTTTGTACAAGCCTCAATTGTGTACAATGAATGGAGTGATGACGGACAGAGACCCTGCCAAACCGAGGTGCGCCAAAGTGAATCACAGTCAGCGAAAGAACCCAAACGTTCAAAGGTCATCGATTGTGGTACATATAGCGCGGACTAATTACCAAAGAATCGAGCTAGATTTGGCGGATTTCAAGCAAAACACTGGCTTTTCACTCTCCTCGGACCTGATGGAAACCCCATGGGATGAAACAGAATTTTACCGGGTTACTTCACTGTCGTCCCCGACGTCGCAGAGAGGAAGAAATGCTTTTCTTATGCTAAAAAGGAGCAAGAAAGAGCAAGAATATATTGAAATATGGCTGAAATTCTTTGGCTAAGAACTTAAAATAATATATTCAACTTCTATACATTTAATTATGTAGGAGTTCCGGAGACATTTTTTAACTCGTAGCAAAGAGCTTTTGAACGAAATATAGATAAATATTCTATAGTTTTCTTTCCCCTCATAAACATACGCTTTCATTAAAGTTTTATTTTAAAAATACAAAAAGGTTCCGGAGTCCAATCTATCATTACTTTTTAACCAAAGTAATTGTAATAAATCATTACGTAATACACAATCCGAACTTCACGAAAGTTAATTCTCAATGCCACAAACGAAGGTAATCAATTTATTATTGTGGAAAAAGTTTTTTAATAGCTGTAATAGATGAGATTTTTTTCAAAATTCGTTATTTACATTACTAGCCATGGTAACCTGAAAAGCGAAAAGGAAACAGAAATACGGCGTTTAGCCCTGACCATTAGTATAGTGAAAGTTACGCTATACTGAACTCAATAAATTGGTAAAAATTGCTTTTGTTACAAATGTTCCTAATGGCGTGGTTCAATGTACTTTCCTTGGTGTTTAGAATATTCCTAAAGCTGGCGGCTTCCTTCAGGGGCACCCAACGAATCTGTTCCTCACATTATCTGTTCCCCAGACGAATCTTGCTGGCTGGCAAAAATACAGGTGTTTCGATGAGCTGGCTGGGACATTGTGTTATTGATAGAGGTTTTTCCCGGGAATTACTGACTTTTTCTAGCATTTCAACCCGAGCTGGCTGTAGAAACTCTGAAGACTGAGGACGACTAAAAAAAAAAAAAAAAAAACCCCTTTCCTCTCCCAGAGAGTAGTCACAAACATACGACGGCTGGTCAGAGTGATTGCGCTTGCGGAAAAAAACCTGTTTTGTCCCGGTTTTGTCGCTTTTGTTTGGTCGTTTCGGATCGAGGGATTTGAAAGCGCGCGGAATTCCTGGCTGGGAAATAAATTTGATCAGCTGGCTGGGAAACCAACCAATTTTATCTAGCTGGCTGGGAAATTTCTTGTGTGTCTTGCTGGGAAAAAGGAACAGATAATGTTTTCCCAGCAACACTGAAAAACACCTGAAAATGCCTTAATAACATTTATTTTCATTAACTGGGGTATAATAATACATTTTACAACAAATTGGTCGTTGGGTGCCCCTGTTCCTTCGCTTGAATTCACACTGAAATGAAGTGGAAGGAGATGCATTAAAACGCATAAAAACCCTGATACTTCTCGACGTCAAGCGAATTTAGAATTTAATGAAATGTCATAATTTGCGTTTTGCGGCAAACAGCATGCAACTACTTGTCATAAATGCATTAAAAAATTTCGTTTTTCAAACTCCTCAGTCTTTTTGAGAAGTTGCTGCCACTTGGTCTCAAATCGAAATAAGACAGAAAATTACTTTGAAAGGGAGAGAAATTCAGAGGTCATTGGTAAGGAAAGCGTCACTGAGTTGGTAGTGATTGGCTCCTATTTTCGACTCCTACAGAACAGAACAAATTCAATTTAAAAGTATCGTAATACAATCTGTTAATAATTTAATCAGTAACACACTCTGCTACAAATAATAAAGCGGATAATGAATAATGTTAATAATAATAACAAAAATACCAAATATCTTAAAAGTTAATCGTAATCTTAAAAAGTTTTGTTTTCCCTTGAGTTTGAAGCACGTCCTTGACTTCAGTGTCGGTGTCCACAATTCTGTTTGGTAAATCAAGATGCGAATGAAACATGTTCTTTTCGATCACACACGTAGAGTCGTGAAAACAGAATTGCATTGAATCTGGTAGATCAGTCACTTTTCAGCGAATATCGATAACCAAGACGAGTAGGTTTTTTCGAAAATAAAAGTCTTTTCTACTCAACAAATTGATGCCGCATTTAATAAGCATTTGAGTAAAAAGGAAGATGTCACCATTCTAACCATGAAATTAGAACATTGCTTTGCTTGTTATTTTATCAATGAACGATTTCAAACACGAAGTGTTGGTTTAAACTCATGTCGCTTTGAGGTTAGGGCGATTTCAATTGCGGTTTCGTGGTACGGATAGTCAGGTTTTCTAATAACGTAGCATAGCTAACTGTGACGAAATTGATACTCGCTACGACCTTGGTGGCAACATGAAATAAAAGTCCTCTTGTTGCCAAGTATCCTTAACATGGAAACTATATACAACAGCAAATGGAATATTTGATTTTGCTCCAGCTGGTTCAATACATTGATTGGATCTTTGGCAAGAAAATAGGTCGTCCTTCCGGGAAGTGTGGGACAGATCCCATTATCAGGTTGTGATGGTAATGGTACGAGCGATTTTGTTTGAACTCTGACGCGAAATGCTCTTTCATGCACGTCCGTCTTGAGCAACATTTAAAGCACATTTCATAGTTTTATTCAAAAACAATGACAGTAGTGTATTCCTTCAAACAAAAACAAAATGAAATCGGTAATTTAACTGGTCCTCTCTAGTGTACGTGATGGTGAAGAATTTATAATCAGTTTCTGTTGACATAACTTCGAGCCTATAGCCAATCACTTCACGGGGCAAAGCGCTTGGTACAAGAGTGAAAAATGTTTTTAAGGATTCAAAACGCACAGTCCAGCACAGCAGCGCAGGGCTCTTAGTTCCGTTAAACGTTTGAAGTAGTGTTGTGATCGTCACTAGAAAATACTGCAATCCTAGCGATTCAACTAATTTCGGTTCCACTGAACTGTTTAGAATGTGTAGCTCGAGTCAGAACAAAGATTCTACTACTAGTCGAGGGGTAAATGAGAGCAGCGTAACAGATGATGTAAAACGTACGGCTTGCCGAGAAAACGGACAAATGACAGCTGGAAATCCAAAGAAAGATGTACATGGAGAAGGATTAAAGTTTCGCGAGATCAAAGTATGTGACAAAGACGTAAGCTTCGCCCAAGAAACTTTTCCCGAGTTTTTCTGCCAGAAATCAGTTGACCTTTATCAGGACATTTTCGCCGCGCCACAGACACAAACGAATTTCAAAGATATCACAGGAAGGAAACAAAATCCACAAAGCGAATGCGGAGGACTGGTGCTCTGGTATATCCGGGAGTATGGACTTAAGTGGAATTCGCTGAACTGATCATCAGGGTTCCGGATTTTCTCTTTTTATCCCTTCGTGTAGCAAATAGGTCATAAATGATTCTGGCGAATTTGTATTCTTATGAATAGTCGTTTATTATTCTTATTGTCATCTTATGTGTTAAACTTAACACGATTTAGCTTATGGCTGCAATATGTTTGTAGCTGTTTGCTGTTTGTCAATAAAGTGTCTATTACATCTATCCAGCACGTTTCTTTAAATTTGACCTTTAGATAGTGTTCTTGTAAGCTATGTGTTATGCCACGTTTCGGTAATTACGGTCAAGCTACGTCACGCTTCATCAGTAGTTTTGAAATTTGAACTGACTGAGTATTCAAATCTGCGTGCCAGTTTTAAATTCAGGGGTGCATCCAGGGTTTTTCTTAGGAGGGGGGGGGGGGGGTGCACCACTATGGAATGGGGTAGCTGAATGGGGACGTTTTTTTTTTTTTTTTTGCAAAATACCAGTTACATCAGAAAGCCGCAGGTCATCTAAGGGGGGAGGGGGTGCACACCCCCTGCACCCTTCCCCTAAATCCGCGCCTGAAACTTTGCTTTTTCCAGTGAATAGTTCCTTGATATATCGCAAATAGTTAGCTCCGAACTTCCGTTTCATTATAAAATAAACGGTTTTTGAAAAGTGAAAACTATTTCAAGCGTTTGATGAATTATTGTTCAGTTATTGTGCATTTTTCGTACCAAAGCTTCAAGATTCCATTCAAATCCCGAAAGCTCCAAAGAGAAATCCGGATGTTCATTTCAGTCTACCGGATACTGGCCACGCGTGACATAGCTCGACTGTAACAACCTAAGAGCTATGCTAAAAGATCTTGCAAGTTCTCGGTTTGTTTGACCTTCCCCATATTAGTGAGTGTGTCACTCTGAGCAAATGAACTGCAACTGTCGCCTGGAAGTGTCATCTCTGATTTAAATTTTACGTGCAGCAACTCTTAGCATTTAAAAAGCTCTTCGATTAGCAAAATGCAAAATTTGCTCTGTTTGGCGCGACAAGTTGACACGATAGCTACAGACAATAGCTTAAGTTACGAGCACCAAATTTCTGTATACATTTTAATATACCTGCAGTGGCCTGCAGCACTTAGTCTCTAGGGTAGCGTGAAGTCACTTTACCCTTAGAACATAGATCGCTGTAGATCTTGGCTCATTCCTCGTAGGTGTTAAGCCATTTAATTCTGAGTAAGCAATATTTTGATACGGCAGTGGCCTTGTTTGTTTGCTGTCTCTAATTTACTTGACGACAATGGATAAAACTGACAGACCAAGTTGTTGACTTGTGACCGGGCAGTCAACAACGGTCGTGTTGCCAGCGCGCGGTCAAATTCAAATGGACCAATCAGAGTTGAGGGTGAAACCATCTTGTGAGTTTCCGTTGTTGACTGCCCGGTCACAAGCCTCTGAGGAAAGCCGGAGAGGTGAATTTTAAGGCAAAGTTTTCGTTCGTCACGAGTCTTTCGGCCGCCGAAACACACGTATTTGGAGTGAAATTTATTGGGCTTTATGAAACTGTTGTTTTTATTGCGATTCGGGACTTTTCCTGTTGAGGAGAAAACGATTTGTGAAGTGAGGACTGGCCGGCGATGGATGGAGTTACCGGCCTTCCTATTATTTCAGCAACGGGCTTCCGGATCACTTCACTAAACGGCGTCAGAATGGCTCAAAACTCGGCAAAAGAGACAAGTTGGTCACATATTTGAGGTAGGAAAACTTTATTTCAAATGAGATAGTTATTTAAACAATTTTTTTACGATGGGTGATTTTCCCATACAATTCTCTATATACACAAACTGTCGCATACACCACTTATTTTCAGCTTGGGGAGCCTGTGATCAGGGGTACTTTTCTTTAGAGAAAACGCGAAAAGTACTCTTCGCGCCCTCTAAATCTCTAAAGAAAAGAACGCCTGATCGCAGGTTAGTCCAAAAGTGACTGTAACCACCTAGTAGTTGGATAGATAAAAGTAGTTTTTGGAATTTAGAAATCTTCGGGTCCCTGGTATCATACTACGTTATTGCCTTAAATATTATGAATTATCAATGTCATGCACAAGTGGTGCACCTATAACTTTTTTAGGAAGGGCTTTAAGGACTCCCCTTCTACACGGGTTGCAATGATAGTAACGTGAGATACTTAAATTGTGATAAATACGATAAATACGTGCAGACACGGTGGCCATTTTGATTTCTATTGTTTCAAATAGCTATTATGGGATGCCCAGGGGGCAAAAACATATTAATTTTCCACCTGAGCATCCCATAATGTTTTTCGAAACAAAAGACATCAAAATGGCCGCCGTATCGGCAAAAGGTCTATTAATTGGGGAAGGGGCAGATATGTCCAGGTAACCAGATGCATGATGATACGTGCTGGTAACTAGTTGCATGACGATTTTGAATAACGAAATATCCCAATGCTCTTCACTCCAATTTTAACGTCACTTATGATCACATCTGGGAATACGGACATATTTACCTCACAAAGTGCCGGCCCCCTATACTCTGGCCCTCAAGTAAAGAGAAATAGCTGCATTTATTCTTACCAGTCCTGCCAAATTAACTACTGATAATAGTTGCATTTGTAGATTTTGATATATTTGATAACTATTAATAACTATTGCTGCATTTCTAAACTCTTAGGCGCATGACAATTAGGACACCAAACTTCCCAAGAGTTTTAGTAGTTCAATGAGTAGAGCAATCGATTTCAGTCATCCCTCGCCCGTCGCCAAGCAAATGGTTTCCCATCCTTCCCACGGGCACATTACACATTAAAGTTCCGGCCTTGTTAACACCTCAACTTCTTTAAAGTATATCTCAATAATGCAAGGACAAGCCCAGGAAGGCTTTGTTTGTGAGTCTACTTTTTATTCATGGTCTTAATTTAGACAAATGTATAGTGCAGTTCTATATGCCTGTAATTGCTTAAGTCTTCGTTATTCTGTCCACGAGTTAAGTACAAATGAGAGAGAAATTGTGAAACGACAACTGGGGGACAAACCTCCTTGTACGTCCACCTGCCCCATGGAGGAAAACCCCGGGCCAGATGAACCCCCAGTCAAAGACCTCACGGACTGGGTCAGACCAGCGTTGGCAAAAATGTAAACCATAACTATTCTAGATGAAAACAGATTCAGGAACAGGTAAGAAAAACGTTTTCTTAAAATGCCTGTTTAAACATTTACTTAAGAAAAAGTGACACTCATTCTGAAAAAAAACTGATCCATTTGACTCTTGCTCTAAGAAACTTCGAAGGTGAAAAAGGTTTAAATAGATTTAATACTATTTTTTGAGGGTAAATTTTGACTCTGGCTTTGATGGGTTGGTTATAATAGCTGTTAAACTTAAAGTCTTAAGTTTTTATCTTATGTTTGCCTACTTTGCACCATTAATATCTCTTATGGCCCAACCCTAAGGTGTTTGTTGACTTTCGCACGCCGGTGTTTCATGCACGCATTCACTTTTCTTTATTAGTAGTGTACCAGAGGTTGTTCAAATATATGAAACGATATTATCACCCTAAAATATAACATTTTCAACGCAGCACTCACCAATCTTATCGTACATTTCATAAGTCCCCGAAGGACATTGGATCGCAGATGATAACCTCTGCGTGGCTAGTAATTCGTTAGCAAACGCGCTCGCGCTATCATATTTCATGCATTTATTATGAATAATTATTTGGTACAGCGCACGCCATAATATCGTGTGACATTTAACTTAACTAGCTAATTTCCCGAACACCATCGTATCGTAGAATGCTAGCTATTACATTCATATGACCACGAATATTAAAGCCATTACAGCCATCCCCCCTTCACTCACTGTTTTGCAGATCACAAAATAGTAGGACAGTATCATTATCAATTTATTCCTATGTTAAGTTCTTTGCTTACATGTGTGTCTAATTTATATTGTTATAATATTAGTCCCTTCTTATTTACTTACAAGTACTATGCTAATACGCCCAGGCCATTTAACGTAATGATAAATTTCTGTAACAAATTCTGTAGTTGTTTTAATAGAACTAAATTGCTTGGTAATGCGCGCACATGACATCATTACTCTCTACTTATTCACTTGCAAGTTATTTTCTAACGCGCTCATGCTGTTATGTCACGTGATATTATTACCATTTACTTTTGAGGTTGTAGCAAAGTGTTAAGAAGCACCCACGCACCATCAAATCATATGATATAGGGCACTGTACCATGATCATCTAATTATTCTTAAGTAAGTTGTTTACTAATGCATGTCGTCATGTCATATGATATCATCCCCTTCAGTACAGTTCGTCATACGCATTTCATCATATCGTATATTATAAAGCTCTAGTTAATTGCTTACATGCGAGTTACTTGCTAAGGGATGAGCGTTTGCCATCAGATCGCATAATATTTTACACCTGCTTTGTAAATTACTGAAGACCCAAATATGCCGATGCGCATATTCCATTAAATACCAGTAAACTTATAAATATCTACTTGTTCATTTGTAAGTTGTTTACTGATGCGCGCGGTCAATTGTATCGTAGTAATTTTTTACCCTACACCCTCTAATTATTTATTTGCATCCAAGGAGCGCATCATGCATGTATTATTATGCTCTTCTTATTTATCAGAAATATGCAGCACGCACAGAACATTTAATGATAAGTTCTTGTTAATCTTCTTATTTATATGTAACTTATCGACTGACGAGCGCTCGCTTTAAAGTCGTATGATATTATGTCCCACTCACTTAGTGACTCTTAGGCGCATGATAATTAGGACACCAAACTTCCCAAGAGTTTTAGTAGTTCAATGTGTCGAGCAATCGATTTCAGTCGTCTCTCGCCCGTCGCCAAGCAAATGGTTTCCCATCCTTCCCACGGGCACATTACACATTAAAGTTCCGGCCTTGTTAACACCTCAACTTCTTTAAAGTATATCTCAATAATGCAATAATGCATAACTATTCTAGATGAAAACAGATTCAGGAACAGGTAAGAAAAACGTTCTTAAAATACCTGTTTAAACATTTACTTAAGAAAGAGTGACACTCTCATTATCATATTTCATGCATTTATTATGAATAATTATTTGGTACAGCGCACGCCATAATATCGTGTGACATTTAACTTAACTAGCTAATTTCCCGAACACCATCGTATCGTAGAATGCTATCTATTACATTCATATGACCACGCAAATTAAAGCCATTACAGCTATCCCCCCTTCATTCACTGTTTTTCAGATCACAAAATAGTAGGACAGTATCATTATCAATTTATTCCTATGTTAAGTTCTTTGCTTACATGTGTGTCTAATTTATATTATTATAATATTAGTCCCTATTTATTTACTTACAAGTACTATGCTAATACGCCCAGGCCATTTAACGTAATGATAAATTTCTGTAACAAATTCTGTAGTTGTTTTAATAGAACTAAATTGCTTAGTAATGCGCGCACATGACATCATTACTCTCTACTTATTCACTTACAAGTTATTTTCTAACGCGCTCATGCTGTTATGTCACGTGATATTATTACCATTTACTTTTGAGGTTGTAGCAAAGTGTTAAGAAGCACCCACGCACCATCAAATCATATGATATAGGGCACTGTACCATGATCATCTAATTATTCTTAAGTAAGTTGTTTACTAATGCATGTCGTCATGTCATATGATATCATCCCCTTCAGTACAGTTCGTCATACGCATTTCATCATATCGTATATTTTAAAGCTCTAGTTAATTGTTTACATGCGAGTTACTTGCTAAGCGATGAGCGTTTGCCATCAGATCGCATAATATTTTACACCTGCTTTGTAAATTACTGAAGACCCAAATATGCCGATGCGCATATTCCATTAAATACCAGTAAACTTATAAATATCTACTTGTTCATTTTTAAGTTGTTTACTGATGCGCGCGGTCAATTATATCGTAGTAATTTTTTACACTACACCCTCTAATTATTTATTTGCATCCAAGGAGCGCATCATGCATGTATTATTATGCTCTTCTTATTTATCAGAAATATGCAGCGCGCACCAAACATTTAATGATAAGTTCTTGTTAATCTTCTTATTTATATGTAACTTATCGACTGACGTGCGCTCGCTGTAAAGTCATATGATATTATGCCCCTCTCACTTAGTGACTATATTATTTCCATTTACTGTCTAAATTGCACAAAACCAGTGTGCGCACACACCATTTAATGCTAATAAGATATTTATAAACATCTATTTGTTCTCTAGTAAGTTGTTCGAAGATGCACGCGCACAAGTTTATCCTCATGATATTTTTACAATGAACCCTAAATTCGCAAGTTATTTACCAACGCGCGCACAACATCGTGCTAGGTGAAATTATCGTCTTTCGCTTTAATTTTTTTTGTAAGTTGTTAAAAAGCGCGCACTATCATATCGTAAGATAAAGGCCACAATATAATTAGTTTGTGACCATCTACTTATTCATACGTACGTTGATTAATTTAAGTTGTTTGCTAATGCGGACACTACCATCTCTTGATATTACTGGCATCTAGTTAACCACATGCGCGTTTACCATCCTGAATGTTATTATCATGCCCCACTTACTTATCAGTAGTATGCAACACGCACACACCGTTTAATGATACGTTTCTGTGACACTGTTTTTATTTGAAGGTGGCTCTTCTTATGACGCGCAAACGGTGACATATCATACGATATTATGCCCCTTAAGTAAATCATAAGTTGTTTTTAAGAGCGCACACTCCATTGTATTGAGCAATATTGATGATATATGTATGCGTTGCTTGCTATAGCGCGTTTGCCATCATGTCGTGTGATTTTTCCCCCTCTACTTTTCAAATTACTCACAAGCTGTGTGCTGTTGTGCACACGCCATAAAATGCTGATAAGATATAAACCTCTACTTGTTCATTTGTAAGGTGTTTGCTGATATGCGCTCCCACAATTATATCCTATGTACTCTCGAGCGTACACCATCATGTCATGCGATATTATCCCCTTTTCTTTGAAGTTGTGTTAGTTGTTTGAAAGGCGCGTGTACCATAGTATCGTATGATATAATTGACCTTAAGTTATTCACAAGTGCATTTGCCATCATGTAGCAGAGATTGTTAGCCTCTACTTGTTCACTGAATTGTAAACTCCTTGCGGAACCGCGCATGCTATCATGTCGCATAGTCGAAAAAACCCTTGATAAATAAATGTTAACGCAATCGCAGGATAAAACAATCTACTTACTAATAAGGTGCTGTGAACGCGAGAGTATTATCTTATTTTGCAATATTTTTACACCCAACTTATTTCTTACCTCCTTACTTATATTTAGCTATTTAGTATTTTTCATATTTATTTTTTACTCGTTTATCTTACACAACGGCCTTTATCCACTAGTTAGTGCATTAGTTATTTTAACACCTTTTGTAAGGCTTAAATGTGCAAGACTAGCATCAAAATTTACCCTCAATTTTGTACCTATCCGATGACTTTGACATTTTTCACACCATTATATGCATATGTATTGGATCAGCCTTTTGACAATAAATTTCCAACTATATAAGCAGTAGATCCTAGTTAGCTCTTTAACATATAGATTAACTGATATCAATGTAAAATGCATTCTAAACTCTAACTTTCTTTCTTTTATACGGTAATGATCAGACGGGAAAATTGTTTAAAGTTCATTGTAGCAACCACAGCTTTACGGTCTTCATCCAACAAATTAAGAGTCGAGACTGCGTGCCGGTGTTATCCTCTCAAGGAGCACTGACACCCCTGTGTTTTGTGGAATTTCGGGCATGATTCTTGCCTAAATATAAAGTAGATAGCTGCAAATCAGACTTAAAATAGACCTTACTCATTTGAACATTTTGCTTCCAGGATTTATATGACGGGACATTATCCCACCATATTATTCCTCTCAAATTTCGCAATATTCGAGCTCAAATACGATCTTTTTATGAACAAGACAAATGATCAAATCTCTTGAGTATTGTCACATGATCCATACTGAGTGGGAAACAAAACCATACGAGCGAATTGTGATTGCAAATTTGTAAAAAAAATTATTCAGTAGCCAAAAAGGAAGAGCAGCCAATCACCAGTTTTAAATCTTTTTTAAACGAAAGGTTTGAAATCTCTCACAGTTATCAGAAGCAACTTCGATTATAGCAGTTTCATTCTTCAGGTATAGCCAATGCGATTCCCGCTTTTCCCAGTGATTAAAGATGGTCAACAAAGTCATAGCCAAATTGAGTCTTTCATACCTGAGAAACCACCGCAGCATTTCCGTTAAACAGAGTGAACCAAGATAACCAACTGTCCATAGAGCCTATTGTGGCAAGCGGCCACCGCCCTCTCTTCCTTCATAGCCGTTATTAGGAGCTAGGTACCAACTTAGCGGACTAAGAAAAGAGCTCATGGTTAATTTTAACACCAATCAGTAGTTTCCATTTCTTGGTTACGAAACGCTTAGAGAGCTGAGGTATCACTGAGTATAGAACAATGTAGAGGGTTATCGTTCACAGCTTGGAGCTTTTGAGAATGACATTATTCACTTACAAGTGCATACTTTTGAGCCTCTCTGAAAGCAGTCCACCTTTTTCAATTCGTCTTTAAAGCTATCTTTTTTCTTCTTTTCTTTTCTTTTTCTTTGTAAAGTAACTCTTTTTCTTTTATCATCGTGGCGGACCCTGCGGCGAATAAAAAACAAAATTAGTTCCCGGCATCTATCTGACTTATTCAACGATTTCAATTCTTACCATCTGCATATCCCAAACCACTACCGAAACACCCGAATTGAAAAGCATCTGTGAAGAAAACAACAATTCCATTTGCAACAGATTTTTTCTAGGACTTCCTTGCATGCGGCGGCTGCGCCAGCAGTACGAGCGGCAGTCAAAAGTTAGCTGCCCTATCGAAACCACACGATAATAGCCTTTTCCCATAGTTAAGTTGAAAATTCCGGCTTGAATTTGACGCGGAAAAGCATATTTTGTTCAAAATAACACAACCCTTACCCTACATGGCGACACTCTACGAACTACGAGCGAGTTGCCATGCCGGAAGCCGGTGACCCATTTGACGCCAAATTGCAAGCTTGGAGACACAAAATGTTTCATATTTTTCACTTTTTACAGTCTGATATGGTTTTGGAAATTGTAAGTCCCTTTTCCTGAATGTTTAATGCAATCTCCAGTGGGATAAATGGCCTTATTTCAATCCTATTCCTGTTAACTTTCATTGAAGTCAGGACAGTAAAGTTTTTTCCGCCTGCTGAATCGTGATTGGTCAATTGAAATTCAGGTGCACCAGCCGTATGCAAGGTTATATATTGGGTGTTCCTTGAGTATTGGTAAGTCAGGCTGCCAACCTTAGTTAGGCCCAATCTCGACCCCAGAGCTCTTCTCTTGGCTGAGGGAGAAAAGAGCTCTGGGGAACCCTGAAACAAACTGTCTTCTCATTGGTTTTCGTGAAGAACAATCAAAAGAGTCTCTAATTGGTGCATTCATGTTAGCACGACGAGTGAGCAGGCGTCGTAAGGTTCAAATAGCCATTTTTTTGGCTACCATAACCCTACGGCGCATGTTCTTCTAGATACAGTTCCCCAGAGCCTTGTGTCGATGTTGACGAGAATGAGTTAAGCCCTGTTGGACCTTTGAAATAGTTAGTGATCTCCCCCGATAAAGTTGGTCGCGAAATTTATTAGGTGATTTATTAGGTGATTATTTAAAGTTCTTATCGCTTATTGGTTGCTCTTGAGGTGATCATTACGCGATAATCACCTAAGTGTTTTTTTCAAAATGGCCGCCAGCGGTTTTGTCTAGGTGACAGACGAATAAATTAATTGTTTTAAAGAAAACGCATATTTTTCAAATAATCACTTATGTAATTATGATAAAACAGTTATTCGCCTCAGGCTCGGTGAATAAAAACCGAGGCAAATATTCGTCTCGCCTTTGGCGAATAATTGTTAAATATTAACTTCAATTAATTATTTCCGCTCTTTCTTGCTACCTTGTCAAGCCGCTCCCAGGACTGACGGTCCAATGCGCTTGTGGATTACCTGAATAAAGAAAAATGGAATGAAATAACAGTGTTAACCAGCGAACAGCAGCTAAGTTTGTCGTTTTCCCAGATTTGCTGACCTGTAAAACAAGTTTTAATGACTTTACCTTCATGTTCCTTAAAACAAAGGGTTCGCTTACCGAATTGTTCCCGGTAAGCACACAGGATTGTTAGCAGCCAAGACTTCTTTCCTTTGCTACTTGAATAAAATCTGTAAAAATCTTTCAAAACGCTCCACAAGATCAAGAGTAGCATGAATGAAATATCACTGACAATTAAACAATCTATAAACTGAAATGTTAAGTTAAATTATGCGGCCGTAGCGCTCTCTCTCGCTCTCTCTCTCTCTCTCGCTCACTTTTTCTCGCTCTCTCTCTTTCTCTCACACACACACACACACCACCGTGAGACAATACGGACACAAACGAACATCAAAACTGATACGTACCGGTACATCTAACATACAGTTAAGGGGAGGGCGGGGAATATGCGGCTCTTGCAGAGAAAGAAGAAATATAGCCAGGCATTCGGTCCCAAAATTACAATGACGGAAGACAAGAAATTCAAGTAAAAGAAAGCTAGAAAAGTTTCACTTCACTCTCGACTTGATGAAAGAAAAACGCAAGATAGAAATTGAAGGAGAAGATGAAATTACAGAAGTTACAAATATGCCGTAGAGTGGCTCTCGAAGTGTAGTTTACTCCGAACTATGGAATACACCAGCAGGTTTGCAGCAAACATAAAGGGACTCACATAAGATGGCTGCACAAGAGAATACAAATTATTGATCCACTGCAACTGCCTTTCGTCCTATTAAATCGCTATTGTCGGAAAGAGCACTTATTGCAACCGAAAACACATCATTTCTAGCCTGCATCCAGTTATCAGGTTGCAAAGTCAACAGCCATGTTGTCCTGACATTATCGGTTTGTGTTCTAAATATAAAGTCTGTCAGATCAAGGAAAGTACCTTTACTCAGTTGATCAATTGTTCCACTATATCATTGAGATCTATAAATACAAAGTTAAACTGTTCAGGCAGTTTCTTTGATAATACAACAGCCAACTCTCTGTCCAATATTGGCAGCATACACATCAGACAGTGAGTTTGTTAAATGCAAGGCAACCATCCTTATTGGTGTTTGACTCCGTCTCGTTTGCACTCTCAGTACCACTGTTGTCCTGGTCCTTCTCAGTCTCCTCTTCGTCCTTTTGGAAGGTCTTCCTCGCTGGATGGAACGCTGGCTGTAGCAGTCCCCATTCTCGGCATGTGGTTTCCAGTTGAACACTTTCAACCCTTTTTTGATCCCTAC
>NC_090892.1:42026263-42036263 GCF_036669925.1 Montipora capricornis
GGTTTGAAAAATCTTTGTGCGTAAAGGAAAGTACTGACATTGCTCTCTCTCTTCCAGTATTGTTTCTCGAAACTTTCCACGCGGAACCATTTCGTGTAAAAGAGGTAAGCGTTGGTCACCCACTTGCCAGGGTCTTATGACATACGTTAGTACTTGAGCTAACGTTACATAAGTAAGCACTTTGATAGGTTTCCTAGTCAAGTCCGCAAGATTTCAGTTATTGAAAAGCTATACCATGTAAATTTAAGAACATCTTTAAGAACGTTTTCAGCCTCACAACGCCAAATTATATAAGAACGTTAAGCCTCAGCTCCAAAATTAGACGTTTTTATAAAAAAAAAAAAAAAAAGAGTGTATAATTTGCTTTCTGTGGTTAGAGACGGGAGCTCCGCTTTTAGGCTTGCCTAAATCATATATTATAGTTTCGCACCTCCAGCTAGGAAATGGTTTTTTATACCAATTTCTAGATCCTAAAGAAACTGTGGTGCTGCGTCGGTGGGAGAGTGAAACAGGAAGATTTGGTTTTATCAAACGTGTTGATAAAGGAACCAGTTGGAAAGCCGACGTTTCGAGCGTTAGCCCTTCGTCAGAGAGAGTAGAGGAATTGTGGGTGTTGTTTCAGAACCCATCGCAAACACCTCTAGCAACAGTTAGGCTAACATATACCATTGGATATTTAAGTAGACAAAAGTGAAGCAAATATCTTCTTTCATTTTTTTTGTAAGTTGTTAAGAAATTTCGGGCATTTTTATAGAGTTAAGGATATCCTTTTTGTGCTTTCAACTTTTTGCAATGAAAATCTCAATCGCTCTTGGATAGATTGAAAAAATACGTCTCGATGTTCTTCCAGGTGTTTTAGTTGACTAAACAAGTTTTGATGTTTTGAAACATCTTAAGAAGTCGCAAACACTTCTTCACTTTAAAGCATTTGAGCAAGTTTTGATGTTTTGAAACCCC
Organism: Montipora capricornis; assembly: GCF_036669925.1. Taxonomy (NCBI): domain Eukaryota; kingdom Metazoa; phylum Cnidaria; class Anthozoa; order Scleractinia; family Acroporidae; genus Montipora; species Montipora capricornis. The sequence continues at coordinate 42,027,221 of NC_090892.1, forward strand.
TTGGGAGATCGCGAACACTTCTCCACAAGCTCACTTAAAAAGCTTCGATGTTTTGGAACCTCTCAAGAAATCGCAAACAATTCTCCACTAATTAAGCATTTGAGCAAGTTTTTGATGTTTTGAAACCCCTTGGGAAATCGCGAACATTTCTCCACAAGCTCACTTAAAAAGCTTCGATGTTCTGGAACCTCTTACGAAATCGCAAACACTTCTCCACTAATTAAGCATTTGAGCAAGTTTTGATGTCTTGAAACCCCTTGGGAAATCGCAAACACTTCTCCGCAAGCTCACTTAAAAAGCTTCGATGTTCTGGAACCTCTTAAGAAATCGCAAACACTTCTCCACTAATTAAGCATTTGAGCAAGTTTTGATGTCTTGAAACCCCTTGGGAAATCGCAAACACTTCTCCACAAGCTCTCTTAAAAAGCTTCGATGTTTTGGAACCTCTTAAGAAATTGCAAACAATTCTTCACTAATTAAGCATTTGAGCAAGTTTTGATGTTTTGAAACCCCTTGCAATATCACAAACACTTCTCCACAAGTTGATTTAAAAAGCTTCTATGTTTTAATTGAAACCTCTTACGAAATCGTAGACCCGGTAAGATCACCGTCATTGTTCTCACCGTTCTTGACCGAGGGATATAATCGATAGCTCCAGTTCCAAAACAGGCACACTCTTTGCTTTTCTTTTAAAGAACGTCTTATTTTTGGGGCTGCTAAATGTTCTCATTTATTTCTTTGTTGACGACGATTTGAGCCTGAAAACATTCTTAATGTGTTTTTACAGTTACGTGGTAAAGGATTTCAATAAATAAATGCGGACGTGACCAGGAATGTTTCCTGTGATGTGTCCCTAAGTATTTGGGTTTATTCCCGGGCAGGAAGGGGGGGGGGGGGGGGGTTATTTTCCTGTTAGAGCACAGAGTACAGTTATACTTTTACTCTACCTTTATTTATACTATTCACACAAAAAATAAACATACAATACAATAATTTGTCTAAGAGCACAAGTGCTCGTTCAAAATACGAACGTGCATTAAATCTACAATTATAATAATAAAATCTAAAAAAAAAATTAAAGATATCAAGATTACCACTGAATTGATCTTAGCTTAGACTTTAAAATATGAACATTATCGGCCAGCTTGACATCAACTGGAAGTTTATTCCACAGTTGAACGCACTTATAGGTAAAAGAGTTCCTCATAAAATTACGATTAAATTTGGGAACGCAAAGATTAATACCATTTCCTTTTAAATTGTAAGACGTCAAAGGTTACAGCGTCTTAGATTAACGACTTTACTGGAACGTCGAATGCGTGGTGACTTGATCGAGACTTTCAAAATAATCAACGGTTTTGTAGACTATGGTCACAATATGTTTAGGACAAATACAGTTTATCGAACTCGTAATCTTAATGTCATTTCTCATCATCCATTAAGATCAGCGCATGACTTCTTCAGCAATAGAGTTCAACAAGTATCAATGCCTTTAAAGCTGGTCTTGACCTCTTTAAGTCATCTGAACCTGATTCGCCTAATGGATTCTGGAAATTGTCGGAAGAAATCTTTAATAGAATAACCGATAAAAGTGAACATGTCAATTATTTGTTAGCCAATCGCGATGTTGCCATGCGGCAAAATATCTTGTTTTAATAATTGATTTTGTTGTTTTTTGTTCTCAGTATTTTCTTTCGATTCTAGTATTTTTAATAATACATTTTTTATTTTTATTACGTGTTAATAATAATTTTGTAAATAGATTTTGTAAATAGAGATATCCTGACGTGATATAATAAAGCAAGAAAAAATGAGGGGACAGAGAGGGAGGCTCAAGGCGTTGGCCGGGATATGTTATGTCCACGAAAGTTATTTTTAGACGAGCGGAAGTCTTTGTTCTAGCGGAAGTCTGTCTTCCGAGACGTCCGCATGCAGTGTTGCCTCTCTCTCAGGTTCTTAGTGAAAAGAGAAAATGATGGCGCACGTGGAAGGCTGATGAATATATATTTTCTTTCAAACATCGGACCGAGGTTGGCCTGCATGCGGACGTCTCGGAAGACTTCCGCTCGTCTAAAAATAACTTTCGTGGACATATCCCAAGGGCTGGACCTGGAGCCTCATTCTCTGTCCCCTAATTTTCTCTTGAATAAAGTTATCTTATGTTACGTTTTTCTTACGTTAAGAAAGTCTCTAATGTATTTCGGCCCTATATTCTAAATGCATTTAAAAAATAGGATCAGGGATTGCTGCTTTTTCCTACACTCTAAAGTGTCCAACTTACATATATTTAAGAGTTCTTGATAAGACAATGATTTCCCGTGCCCTGTCAGTGTCCTTAATATATAATGATTGGCGTCTTCAATTTTATTGGCCAGGACTCTTCCCAGCCCTAACAGGAGGGGACTACATTGTTCTAGAAGTGGTAACATGAAAGACTTGTGTAATGCTAGCATAACGCCCATTGTTACAAAACGCCTAATTCTCCTAAGTGCGGCGGACTTCGCATACGCCTTTTTTAGCTGACTAGAAATATGCTCTCAAAAGTTTAACATGCTATCAAGTTCCACTCCCAGGATTCTAATAGAGGGAAGTTTAGTAACGCCAGAACCATTCAAAGTTAAGTCAGAATCGTACTTGCAAGGACCGATCAGAAGGGCTTGCGTCTTGGCATCGTTTATCAACTTATAGTTTGCATCGAACCACTCCGACAGGCGGCTGAGACCCTGGTTCACAACAAATTGCAAGGCAATGGGCGAGAGATCTGATGCATACAGAGTCATCATCAGCGTATAATCTCAAAGACACGTCCGGGACAGCATAATTCAAGTCATTAATGAATATATTAAACAACAGTGGCTTGAGGAGGGACCCCTGTGGAAGCCCCACCCTCAATTCTGAATAACTTGAGCACACACCTTGCAAACAAACCCTCTGTTTAAAGCATCAAAAAGACCGTCGTTCTTAACTGGCTATCATACTGGATATGTTCTTGGGACGTTGTTAAAATTCTGTTTAATCTCAGCCTCATCGTTTTTATAAAAAAGGTTCTACTAAAAAAGGATTGTTTGTTTGATGTCAAAGTGCTAACATATAGCTAGAAACCAAGTCAACAAGAAATTTTGTTAACCGGAGGTCGAAACAATTTTATGCCTTTTTTCATGCCTGCAACTAGGCTAGGTTCGCAGGCTAGTTAGAGCGGAGCAGACAATTTTGAATGAGGAAACGTAGGAGAACAAAGCTAGTCGTCACATGTCGAAACACATTGGGATCGGATATTTTGCAAATCGGCTGCATCGAGCCCTCTTGCACAATTGACGAATGTGTAGAGAAATAATTTGTCTTCTCGGAAATCCAGATGAATTACATGAAATCGAATTGCGAACAATCATGAGCTGAAACGTAAACGAACATAGTGAGCGAGGTTCGATGACGGAAGGAACAAAATCCATGTGAATATTGCGTAGAACCGTCTGATTCGTGGTTTTCATATTTGTAAAGCAGTAGACTGCAAAACAGCCGTATCTGTGCGTGGACGAATGTGTCTTTTCAAGCGAAAGGTCTGGAGCGAGGGTGAAAACGAAGAGTGAGACTGAGTAGAGACGCTAAAAATGCGGGCGTGGGAGGCTCGAAGCGCGGGAGAATTCGAAAACCGACTGTTTTGCAGTCTAGTAAAGCAGTGAGCTGGTTGACGCTTTTGAATCAACACACATTGAAATGTGGATCGAACTTAAGATCAGTGTCTCCCAAAAATTAAATCATAGTATGGTCGCCTAAAGCGTTTATCTGCATGTATCGATTGTGATGCCTTAGATTAGGCGACGATCCGTCCATTTTAAGATCATTGTAACTAGTAATAGCTATCGCTATTAAGGAGGCTCGAAACGGGTTTTTAGCTGCGCGAGCGCGTAACCTACACACGCCATAACTAAGAAACACGTGTCAGATGAATGAATAAAATTTCTATCAAAAGTAGCGCACGCAACACACCGGAAGTGAAAATAGGCGTAAAATAACGCGAACTGGAAAAAAAACCTGAGCAAAAAATTGTCTTTATCCCGAAACTTTGCTCGGTGACCTATCTTGATTTTTTGCATGCACGTATCATTCACGATGGCACTTTAAATGAAAAAGTTTCGGGAAAGGTTATCTAGTACAATTTTCTGTAATCTATAAAAACCTTGTTTCGATGCATCTTAAATTCTACTGGATAACTTTTTGTCATACTCTCTAAGAAGTTAAACAATTTAGAGAGATTTGCAACAAAGAAATAAAAACGGTAGGTCCCCGACTTCGTTTTTCAGATAATTTTCGAAAACTAAAAAAAATCCTTTTTGAGGGCCTGGTGTGTTGCCATGGTAACCGATATGACGTCATAAGTACCCTTAAAGTATTACCTTACAATAGAGTTGCAAAGATATTTATAGTTTGCCTACACTATGAAATACCCTTCTTTGGTTATCTTTCATCGTTTCACAAACACTATAGAAACGAAAAACCCTTTCGAGCCTCCTTAAAGTAATTTCTTAGTATTGCATTGCGAATCCCTACAGCGCACGATTTTCGCGTCATTAGCGCGCGAACATGAGTACGTGCGCATACAAAAGTAAGAGATTTCGCTCAAAATAAACCCGATAGCGAAAACGAGCACGGTGACCCCCGATTTTTTTTTTCAGGTATTTGCTAAGAACAGTGTCATAAAGAACATATTTGAAGAAGGAAAAGTTTGATAGTAGAACATGAATTTTTTTGGGAAAACAGTTGCAGTTCCGTAGTGGGTGTATTTTAACTAAGGCGAGGGCATCAAGATAACCACGAAACTGTCCCAAAAAGTGCGCTATTCCCACAACCAGGGAATCAAAGACGGCGTAAATGAAGCAATACTGCTTATGTAAATAAAAGAAGCTCTATTTTCAAAATAAAATTTTGTGGCTTTGACGTAACCAAGACTTAATTCTGTATGAAGGTGATTCGAATTTTTAACGCGAAAACAGAAAAAATACCCCATTTTAAGAGCCTTCTGACGCGTAAACAAGCACGGTGACCCCATTTTTTTATTGCATTTTTTTAATGTTCATATCATGAATGTTAATTATTCCAAGTTTCCAAAAAACGTTTGATAGTAGAACAATTTCAAGGGAATTAGCATAAGGACGTTCGCGCCCATTGCTACTGCGCATCCTTACAGCGTACGCAAATTCACATGCCACGTCACGCATTGAGCGCGCGCGCTACGTACTAAAATGAACAATGATAGGGCTGATGGCCATTGCTATAGCTTTGCTTGGATTTAACGATCTTGGATGTTCGGTGACCCCTACTTTTCTTTTCAGAAACAGATTTTATTTACAATTATCTCCACGTTGTCCAAAAATGAACATGTCCTCGAGACATGGAATCCTGCCATCTTGCGGTTGCAAGGGGCATGAAACTACGGTCGCTAAATGCGAACTTGCTCTTTAAAGAACCTCAACAGTTAACTAAATTCACTTGATGGGTCCACTTAAACAAAGTTTGGTAGAGAACATTTCACAAGGCTGCAGCCTCGTCAGCCTCACGTCTTCGCTCGGCTGACACGTTGATATCTCATTGTAGTAGAATAATCGACGATAATGATGATGTCAATTTATTACCGCCTCAGTTTCAAGGAATTGGTGATACTTACGACAAAATGCCCCCAATTAAGATACCACGGTGACGAATGTGTAGCAAAATAATGGACCGGATCGCGAATCATGCCGGAAAAAAAACGAACGAACACAACGAACAAACGTATAATCAAAGTAGTATCTCCTAAAAATTTGATCATAGATGATCGGCTCTTGCACTTAACAGGACAATTTAAGCAATTGTCTCTTATAGACCGCATATGCAGATGCAATGCTCCCAGTACTATAATTGACCAATGAAGTCACTCGGCTTGAAGCAGGTCAGTTTGCTGGGCTCATGTGTTCCCCTGAAAGGACTCAATTATCATGCTAAGAATATTGAAGGTGATAATTTCTCAGTGAGATAAAAGACGATGATAATGATGACAGTGAGTGTGGAAATATGATCATTGAGAATCTCTGTGTTCCAAGAGAATTAATGATGGACAGCGCTTATTCACAGAGAACATAACGTAACGCGAAAATTAAATGAATAACAATACGTCAATAATAGCTAATAATGAAGAAAGGACGAGTTAATTAGCATTAAAAAGTTGACAAAATCGTGTTTTATTCTGAGGCAATTGCAACGTCTTCATACCAAGACATTTACAATCGATGATAGAGGCGAAATCATTCCAGTCCTAATGTTTTCTTCATTTCTTGGTTTTACCTCAATTATTCATAATCTTTAAAAGCGATTTTGTACGTTCCCTGGATCGGAAGTAATTAATTCATGCATCATTGTATGTTGTTGAGCTTTCATCAGTGCCGTTGTCAGTCATGATTCCCGAGTTTTCAAAACAAAGATTCGTGATTCTTAAGAGATTTAAAACTATGATTCATGATTCATGATTCCACTACCATCCCGAAATTCACACAAAGGACTATGGAGATCATGGTCAATTGACTAAAATTAACGAAATGTAAAATTCTTGTGGAAATTGTTAGAACTTTGTTGTTACTGTTCTCATATAAACCCCATCGCTGCATCTCTTCTTGTAAATGAAGTTGTTCTATTTGCTTCAAGGATAAATTAAATAACGTTAAATAGCGTCTTACTCACTGTAAAGATCGCGAAATTAAAGTGATTCACAGTACAAGAATTTCGCCAAAAGTCAAAATTTAAGTGCCGCGAAATTAACTTGTCGCGAAAATTTCATGTAACAAGGTGTATAAAGATGGAGTAGAAATGGAGCTGTGGATCAATAAGGCATTATGTAAGCGACAGTTTCCCGGAAAAACGTTTGGACCGTTAAAGATTAGAGGTTTCAAAAAGCGAAACAGAAACACTTTGAATGAATCGAGACCACTTATTAAACGCTTTTCCTTCACTGAAGGGCGTATTAGTTTGGGAAAGGAAATAAGGGCTGAAGTGTACAAGACAAGTGAAGGAAACCCACAAGTTAAATCTTGTTCCAGAAATATACTGTTTCCCACTTACCAAAGTTTTGGGTAAATATCGAGTACTTGACGGCACAAGAAGCGACTTGCCCAAAGTGAATCAAAATTTCATCAGAGATATTTCTTGAAAGACATTCTTCTAAAACTACTCAATAGTTAACATTAAACTTTTATTATTAAATGCAACACATTGAAGAAATGTTCAAGGATCTTTTAGACACAGAGCAACAACATTTGCTAACGGTCGGGTTAAAATGAAATAAAAATATGCTCAGAGTAAATTAAATAAAGTGAAGAGCAAATTTACCTTAGCTTCATCGGCTGCAAAACATTTAGAGAACTCTCAGTTTGCCATTTAACAAGCGACCATCCACACGAAGAGTTGCTGTTATTTTTCTTCTTGCCACAAAAGTTGGCCTTGTTTTTGTAAGTTTTGACGTCTTATGTCTTGTACCATAGGTTCTTGTCCGCGGTGAGAAGGCTTCTTCCTGTTTTAAAAAAAAACGCCAAAAATAAACATGAGACTTATTTTGACTCAAAATTACAGCAACAGTACAACTCACTCGGCGAGCGACAACACGTTCAAACATTCTGTCGAGAATTTCTTACCATGAAGCAAGCTTGTTTTCAACGGAAACCGTCTTCGTCTTGAATTATTTGAAGCTTCTTTTTTAGCTCTAAGTTGAATTATTTTCTGGTCTAAAATCACTTTTCTCAAATTCGGAGAGGAAAAAAACATGACTCGCCTGCTTGCTTATTATGCACCAGTTAAAACTTTGTGAACAAAGAAGGCACATGAAAAAGGCGCGAATTTTGCACCCGCTGTCAAATTTTTTCATTTCGTTGGTTTAAAAGGAAAATGACGAGTCCCATTGATTGAATGATTGACACCTGTCATCCGTCAAAACCTCCTGGGTTAATGGTAGTCAAATAAATAGCGAGCACGGACCTTCTGGTTTTTAATTAAAATAAAACTTTTTATAATAATACAATTTGCACGGATCGCTCGTGGCCGGAAACATTTTGTTGTCCTCTATATTTTTGCTTCTTCTTCCTCGCTTTTTAGCCAGTTTCGAGGACCTGCAGGGCCAGGAAGGGGGGGTGGCCCTTGTTCCCTTTAAAAACTTTCTTGAGTTCCCTAGTTCCTGGTATGTCCAAACTCTGGCAAATACACAACAACGATGGAATCATTTCCTTGGAAACCTAAAGGCTCGTTTACACAGAGCGATTTTATCGCGCGACAAGAGCTGCGATAAAATCGCAGCAAAGTTGCACTAAATTTCGAGCATGTTTGAATTTGCGGCGACAAGGCTGCGATCTGTCGCGCTACAAATCGCAGTGAAATCGCCGGCTGTTCGACGCGCGATTTGCTGTCGCCGTAAAATCGCCGTTCGATCGCAGCTCTTGTCGCGCGATAAAATCGCTCTGTGTAAACGAGCCTTAAGATAGTTCATACACTTGAACATTGATAACCTGGCCATTGGATAAAAGACATAGCTCAAAATTTTGCCAGTCAGGTGTTTAATTAAGCAAACATACTTTCAAAATCTGAAGAGAAAAAAGGAAATGATTTTTTTTTTATCACAGTGTACTTAAATAGTTTTTCCAACAACGATTTGTAATAAAAATCGGAGTCAGGATGGCTTAGTGGTTATCAACAGTGCCTTCCACCTCTGCGACCCGGGTTCAACTCTCGGCCCCGGGATCACGTTATGTGGCTTGAGTTTCAGTCGATCTCAACCTGACTCCGAGGGTTTTTCTCCGGGTACTCCAGTTTTCCTTCCTCAGCAAAATCGACTCACAGCCTATTGCATCAGGCTGTGCTGCTGTGCTCCGAGGTCATCCATGGGTCGTGTTCAGGGGCCGAGCGCCTAGCCGACAGCACAGCTCCTTCGGTCGGATCTCGTTGAGCCGCGCCCTTAGCAATTCAGTCTCCGACTGCGAGAAAGGGCGATTAGCAGGTCATGTAGCAGGTCATGTCATGTATTAATTGT
>NC_090892.1:42046263-42071263 GCF_036669925.1 Montipora capricornis
CACGATTAAAACATCTCTTTAGACAGTCTTCATACAATACAAGGAGCCTGGAAATGTCTCTCAAAGGCTTTTGGCTTAATTTGCTCGTTGGGTGCCCTTGACTAATTAATATTCCCATTGTTCTACTGTCATTGGTGTTTTTTACCGCCCATTTTTCTGAGGCATTATGCAAAACGAAGTTGCATGTTGATAGTAGAATAAATTAGGCTAACAGGGTAGTCAAGGCAAATGAATACTTAGAATGCAATTTGTGACAAGTGACTGCCAGTGCGGTCCGGAAACACTTACGCGATCGCAGTCATAATACATGTATTGGTTTCACAATACAACCGGTTTTCGAGGTGAGCAAAACATTGGGGCAAGATCTTAATCACTGTGCCATGTCCCATTAAACCCAAAGAAATCAAGTCATTGTTAAATCAACAATATATTGTTTACTATTTTTAAATGTGATCTGTGTGGTGCAGATTATATTGGGTATACAGCCCGATACCTTCACCAACGCATTGCTGAAATCAAAAATTCGGCAATTGGAGGATATTTTTTGGAAGTTCACGGTAGGAAAAATCTTTTGGAAGAAAATCAATTTAAAGTCTTAAGAAAGTGGCAGGGCAGATTTGATTGCTTGGTCTATGGAATGCTCTCTCAAGCCTAATTTTAAATATCCAGACGGTCTCTATACGTGCCAAACGTTTTGTTTCATTTTCGTTGTTCCTTTCTTGTACTATACCTTCTCATCAGCTATTGTTCTCTTAGTATTTTCAAATAATCTTGACCAACCTCGTTCCCAGGGTCTTCATTGTCTCCTCATCGACAAAGAGACCCTGGAAACGAGGTTGAACCTTGACTTGATGATGGCAACTTTTAGATCGCAGGACGAGAACGACTACGAGTTTGAGTCTTCCGTTCTGAGCACGCGCACCTCGAAAAATGCGCATGCTCAGTACGGAGTCCACGTGCTCGTAATCGTCCTCTTGGGACCATTGTAAGTCCCAAGAGAAACTGGAAACAATGCTTATGCAAAATTTGGGGGGACAAACAAAGAGTGTTATGATATTTTCCGAAGTGGCCTATGGTCCCTATTGATGTTTAGCCAACGTCGAAACGTCATGCTTTTTCGACAACGTTTTTAATATCTTTTAGCATGTGTAAATATATATATTATCTCTTTCTTTTTTGTAGTTAAATGAATGTTTTTCAAAATCACTTCTTCGTAATTATTTCTTTCTTCTTCTAATGCAAATGTTTGCCGAATATCAGCGTTGAACAACATTTGGGACTCGTTGTTTAATTTTTGATCTGGGATTACCGTTAATCGGCTTTTGAACAACCGGACCATGTTATATTAAACGATCTGCTTATTTTTAAAACAGAAAATTACGAAGTACAATTCTCAAGGTCGCTCACATGTCTTGGCTACGAACCAGTTCGGAGACCTCACTCAAAATGAATACCGTTTCATTTACTTGGGAACACGACGCCACTATTTCAAGGAAACAAGGCGAAACGGCTCCACTTACTTGCCACTTAGTCACGTGACGTTACCTGCTGAGGTCGATTGGAGGAAAGAGGGCTACGTCACTCCAGTTAAAAATCAAGGTATCCTTTACCTGAACAAATCTGCAAGCAGCTACAAAGTCAGGCAATCTTTTCTCTCCTTGCCGAGGAAAGATTGCGTGACGAGCCAAAAGAATGTCTCGAAGGAGGCTAATTCAAAGCCGGTTGATACTACATGATTATCATAAAACCGGAGTCTCGAGAATGAGTTGGAAAGGAACGCTTCGACTCCCTTTTTGTGAAATTTGCCCCTCATGCTTTCCATGTAAGGTGACAAGAAAAAGTAATGGCTGCTAACCGAGCTCGACAAAATCAAGTAAAAAGTTAGATTTTTTTTTTTTGAAAAACAAGCTTTGTTTACATTATCTCATTCCATGTTCTGAATGCGCTTTCCCACTCCCATCATCCCACGCGCTGGCCTTCGCAGAAAGCGTTCTTTTTGGAAGGAAGAGATCCGAAAGATTGCTCTGCTTCTGGCCTCGCCAAAGTTCTCCTGTTTTGTGCGGGAACGCTGGCTAAGCAAGATTGCACACTTCAGCTGTACAGATAAATACCATATAAATCAGTATTCACTTCTTGCGAAACAGTGCTTTTCGTTATCCTCTTCCCTGGCCTTAAAATTCTTGGATAGTGATACAATATATTACTCTTATGCAGGTCAATGTGGATCTTGTTGGGCTTTTAGTTCAACAGGATCACTGGAAGGACAACACTTTAAGAAAACAGGACGACTTGTCTCTCTCAGTGAACAGAACCTCGTTGATTGCTCCGGAAGTTACGGCAACCAAGGCTGCGAAGGGGGACTTATGGATGATTCCTTCAGATATATCAAAGCCAACGGTGGAATCGATACCGAAGCTAGTTATCCGTATGAAGGTGTCGACGGACGTTGCCGATTTCGAGCTGAGGACGTCGGAGCTACAGACTCGGGTTAGACATAGGAGCGCACGTAATTAGATGCAGGACGATTTTAACAAGCGTCACGAAGTGTCCTCTTTCTCTTCTCCCCAACACAATCAACTTCCCCCAAAAACTCCAGGCCTCAACTAAGATAAACAGCTACATTTACCCTCACCAAATTAAAACTAACGCTCACCCTTATACCCTTACCTTATTGTCGGAAATGAGTAGCAAATAGACCGTATTCATAAAGGGTGGCCAAGAAATTATTCTTTTGTCTTTATGCTAATCATTCTCACCATAACCTCGTTAGCACGAACAAATTCAAAAGAACTTTTGCTCCAAAGTGCGGCTAGTGAGGATGATTAGAACAAAGACAAAAGAAAAATAGTTCTTGGCCGCCATTTATGAATACGGTCTATGCTTAGACTTAAAGAGGACAGACACTTCGTGTTGGACATCAAAATCCGACTTGCATCTAATTTCGTGTCTTTTTGGGCATAAGTTCAGATCCCTATTTAAAAGTTATTGTTGTTGAACCTTGGAAGCTAAATTGCTCACTTTACACTGCACAGGACAAAGACTATTTCGAATTTACTTGAATACTATAACCAGTAAACGCGGTTATACCACGGAAAAGTCGATACGTATTCGTTTTCATCAAACGAACACAATTCTAGTACCTATTTTGACCTTCAGACGATTAATTGCCTTGATAAAACACCACTAATGAGATGTCCATTTACTTTCGAAGTTAAGGTACGGTAATACGAGCAACAAAAACGTCCAACTTGTCTAGCAACATTGCTGCCAAACTTGTCTAAAAATGTTTCGCGTTTTACATCCCACGCACAACCTGCCTCGCAACAAAAAAAAGTGTGTTGCAGGTTTCTGCAGCGTGTTGCAGAAAGTAAAGGTCTATTCTGATTTCTGCAACACGCTGCAGCAACTTGCAACACATGTTTTTTTTCAGCTGCGAGACAGGTGTGTGGGATGCAAAACGCGCAACATCGCTTTTCAACTAGTTTCGCAGCAATGTCGTGAGACAAGTTGTACGTTTTTGTTGCTCGTATTACCGTACGTTTACAGGCAACTTGCATGAAGAAAAAAGGAAAAGGCACTAACACTAGTCAAGCCGTACGAAAGATAGAAGTGATCCTCGCACTTGACTGGACAATTTAAGCAATTGTCTCATTATAGGCCATTCCGGAATTGCGTAGGGAACTGGGGCGAGTTTAAAATTTGAACCAATCGATAAATTGACATCATCACATGATAGATAACATTGTCCAAGTTTCAATTGATGCTTTTAGGTCGAACAGAGACCAAGTTACGGACTTGTTTAAAATCAATACAAACGTCTATAATTTTGAGGCTGCGTCCCCCCAAAACCACGTAAACTCTTAAAAAAATTTATCAGATTTGGGAAAAGTGAAAAATCCTGTCATGGACCTACTATTTGCAAATAGGTGACGTGAAAATCACTTTGTTTGCCTATTATTATGAATATTACAGAAATTGTAAAATAATTTAGGAGTTTATATGGTTTTGGGGGACGCAGGCTCAAAATTAGAGACGTTTGTATGGATTTTTAAGTCCGCAACTTGGTCTTTGTTCGACCTAAAGGCATCAAACGTGGACAGATGGCCAGATCAGCACTGATCGATTGGTCACAGAATTAACTAAAATATTAAAATAACTGTTCAAAACTATAGAAGAACTCTAAAAAAACACAGGGAAGCCAAGGAGGGACATCGATGGAAAAAACTGGAGAGGGTTGAAATAGATTGAATTTGGGTAAATTTGAAAAATGTCGGCCCACCTTTTTTCAAATTTATATCCGTCGATACCAAAATGTCATTTACAAAGCTGGAAAATCATTCTCAGTTGTTATTTGGCCGTGATTTTGCAAATGAAAGACTCTTGCTCTGCCAACTTGACGTTTAGAGCTCATAATTAACAAAATTAAGCAAAATTACCTAAAACAGCGTGACCTAGCCCCTTTAATGTTATATTTCATGTGATGGTGTCAGTTTCTCGATTGGTTCAAATTTGAAACTCGCCCCGGTTCCCTGCGCAAATTCGAAATGGCCTATATAGACACCTGAAAAATTCAGGTTGCTCCAACGGGATTTGAACCTATGACCTCTGTGATGCCGATGCAATGCTCTACCAACTGAGCTACGAAGCCACTCAGCTAGGAGCAGGTCAGTTTGTTTGGCTCATTCGTTCCCGTGAAAGAACTGGTGAATGATTTTTTTTTCGTCTAAATTATCTTCAACACTTTCTTTTTTCGCCACAGGATACGTAGATATCACTCAAGGAAGCGAGAATGATCTTCAGTCCGCCACCGCAACAGTCGGCCCGATCTCTGTGGCGATTGATGCCAGTCACATGTCATTCCAGTTCTATAGCAGAGGAGTGTATGATAATCCGTAAGTTAATCCACTCAGAGAAAGTGAAACTTGGTCTTCCATTAGTCATATATTTGATCATGTGCATAAAGATGTGGACATCATCAATGAAGAATGCAATGTTAGCGTTGATCTTGAAATAAAAAATATAGGCCACCGTGCTCGTTTAAGAGTAAAACACCATCGTAGCTGTCTATCTCGATTATCTTAGATCGAAACAACAAAATTCGCCATGTTCTCGGAATGCGCGCGCTTATTCGCAAAGAATTATGGTCACTCACAACTTCTCTCACGTGTTTTGAGAACTGCGTGTATGATCGACTTACGCCCTATTTACAATGTTACAAATTTGACCAATTTATTAATATAGACTCACCGTATGCCCAGTACAGAATTCGTACGGGACCCGTACACCGACCTATATTCGTTATTCATAGGGACGTCTTCTTAGAAGAATTATTACAGGTTCAATAACACTTGGAAAGTCTTAGCTCGTCTTTAATTCTGTCATATACATTTCAGCTATCAAACGACAGTATTGATGCCGGTTTATTTTCACAAACTACCTCCTTCGTTCGATGTTACTGGCCATCTGACCTGCCTTGTGATTTCTCGCATTTAAGTCTATGCACCCATTTCAAATAGCGCTGATAAACAGTATTTAAGTCTAAATAAGCACCCATTTTACAAGGTTAGCTCCAATAACTGCGTGGCTATGTCGTTCATAATCATTCTAAGAAGACTCTCGTCATGATGAATAGCAAATATAGGTCGGTGTACGGGTCCCGTACGAATAGCCACTGCCTTAAATCAAAGGCCCACTAAACGCGTGCATACGCTACGAGGGGAGAATTTTACAAGTACATAACTCCAGACACTATACATAATTAAACGAAAAATTAAAAAACGAGTTTAATAGGGACTTTAAGGTCCACATCAGCTTCCGCTACCAATTTTTAAACCTGCTGTATAAAAAATTATGGATATAAGTTGTTTCTCGACCTGGTACTGTTCAAGGTATCAGGCATAATGTCAGCAAAAGTAACCGTAAGAATTTTTTTCTCTATTCCTCAAATAGGTCTTGTAGCAGCACCCAACTTGACCATGGTGTTCTCGTCGTTGGATATGGAACCTACCAAGGCAAGGAATACTGGCTGGTGAAAAATTCCTGGGGGACAAGCTGGGGAATGGAAGGCTACATTATGATGTCACGGAACAAAAATAACCAATGTGGAATCGCAACCAGCGCCAGCTATCCACTGGTGTAATTTTGCAGCCATGATACAACGTTGTGTCATCTCGCTTAGTACTCTGAAAATGGTTGCTTTCTAAATAAAGTGGAAAGGAATTGAGTGGTCTGAGTTTGTATGTATACATATGTCGCAACCAACAACTGTTATCCAGATACTCTTCTCCAAATGCGAGTTCCTTTCATTATTTCCTCATTATCACTCCATTATTCTTTTTTAGATTTTTAACCTATAATTCAAATTGGGGATGACTTGAAACCAGGTTCTCCAGTTTTTCGCGAAAATGATGAAACGCAAGGCTGCTTGCTGCCTTCGTCCCCAGGGCTTTTTAGCTGGGGGAGGGCGGACGGGAAAAAAACCCTGGGATAGTGGTAGCCTACGTGGCAGGTGATTTGGCGAATTTTTTTTGGGCCGCGCGAAAACTTAGACCGAAGTCAAACGAGAACGCGAGGGGAGAGGTGCCGAGGATAAGGAGTGAGAAACCGGCTGCAATCAACCCCTCAACATTTTCGAAACCTCCGTTCCCCCACGGACGGAGAAAATATTGTTCCTGATTGGCTGATAAATTGTCACAACTAAAAATCTGCCCTTCTGTCAAAATTTGCTGCTCCCTTTGAAACAGCTCCATTGTTACGAGTGACGCTGTGGGGATGGGGTAAGTGTTGTACATGAAATAACTGTACCTCATCAAGTGGAGTTAATTTGACCTCGGACCCAAGCTCCGTGACCATTTTAAAATCATCAGCTGTTAAAATGATCACCTATCTTGGAATCGGAAGAAACATTCACCAAGGTTCGCAAATGATGGGGTCTTTAACTTTGCGTGAAAAAAATCGCGGCTGGGATGGATTGTCGAGGCGCAAACCGCCTCTGAGCTGACTACGCGAGCTTACGGTCGAAATCTTAGTGTGCTGCCTTCCTCTTAGGACAGTGAAAACACGGAATTCCCGAAACGGTAAAATAAGCACCAAAACGCACAAGAATACACCAGAGTATTCAGTTTTATTCATTTTATTGAATGAACGTTAAATTGAGCGTTTTTTAGGCTTCATAATCGAAGGTATTTTATTTCCGGGACGGAGTTCGTTTTATCAATATTCAGGCATGGCTACGAGATATTGTGGTCATATTTCACGGCTCAGTTCTGATTTCTGAACAAAATAATATTCAAATTTAACCATAAAGCCTCGTAGTCATGTGTGAATATTGATATATCAAACACATTTCTGCGTAGCCATTTGTAAGAGCTACGCAGAATAGCAAGTGTTGCGGGGTATTGTTCCGCCTTTAATACTTGTTTTTGTAACAAGCAAATGGCATAATATCATTCCAAAAATAAAATGTGTAGAGACGACAATCTTGCTTGCGGTGTCTCCATTAGAGCTACATGTTGCAAGGCAAAGTTAAAAAAAGGCTTGCCACAGATGTTTAATCAGGACTTACATGATTCCTGCAAACACTTATCTCTGCTGCATGTCCTCTTGCGTGTTCTGGCCTCTCCTATGTGCTACGGCGGGAGTTCACCAGGCTCATCAGCAGCTTTCAAATGGGAATCGGGAGGCAACCCCCTCCCCCACCCATTATTCTTTTTTTGGAAATAAACCAAGAGACAATTACATTAAGATGCCTCCCTTGATCTGCTACTACTTTATTGATTCACTGTCTCAACTGTTTAAGGCCAATTTAAAGTGTGTTGCGTTTATGGAATTAAGGCGACTTAAGGGAACTTAAGGCAACTTTGAGTGACTTAAGGCGACTTAAAAGGGGACTAATGTCCCATAGTATACCTAATGGGGTTGATTGCAGTCGGTTTCTCGCTCCTTCTCCTCGTCCCTTCCCCCTTCGCTTGCTTTTCGCGTGGCCATTTACATTCAAGCGATCACTCGAAAGTCAACCCCGGTGGAAAGAAGCTTCTTAAATTCACCTAACTGCCTACTACGCAGGTTAGGATAGTGGTTGAGTTGCTTGCGTGACCTGAGAACATAGCTGACGCGCCTGCTCGAGGGCTTAATAATAATAATAATAATAAAATAATAATAAAATTTATTTATACCGCGCAAATTCAACTATACAGTTTTCAAATGCACCTTACAATAAAAAAAAACAATATATAACACTATATAGTCAAAAATTACACGAATGAATAATTATCTAGTCTATAAATTACAATACTATATCAGAAAAAGCTTTTTTAAAAAGATGAGTCTTCAAATTACGTTTAAAAACTCTAAAATCAGAAGTGCATCTAAGATCTAACGGAAGATTATTCCACAGTTTTGGTGCGGCGGCCACAAAGGCTCGATCGCCAAGAGTAGGGAGAGTCCTGAAATCTGGATTTGAAAGCAGATATTTGTTATTTGATCTGAGGCTGTAGGAAGAATTAGGTTTAAAATTTACGAGAGATGATAAATAATTAGGAGCTGTACCATGGATTGCTTTGTGAGTGATTATAATAATCTTATAATCTATTCTAAACGTTACAGGTAGCCAGTGTAATTTGTATAGTATAGGTGTGATATGGCAATACCGTGGTGCTAGATATAGGACTCTTGCAGCTGCGTTTTGAACACGCTGCAGTTTACTGAGAGCGCAGTAGGGTAGTCCGTATAAAAGTGAAATACAATAGTCCAATCTGCTTGTGATGAAAGCGTGGATTAATTTATGGGCAGATTCTATACTTAGATATTTTCTGACGCGTCTAATGTTGTGAAGATGAAAAAAAACACTCCTACACGCTTTGGTTATGTTGAAGTTCAGGTTGAAATTGCAGTCAAACCAGGCCCCTAAGTTTCTAAGGGGTTCCGTGCTCGGAGAGATGATGGATTCGCCGATAGTTAGAGTAGCGCGTTTAGTTTTCTGTAGCTGCGCTTTCGTCCCAATGAGCATGAACTCTGTCTTGGAATCGTTGATCATGAGTTTATCATTGATCATCCAGTTACGGATGTCACAGAGGCACGCTTCCATTGCTGCAATGGCGGCGTCTTGATTGGAATCATCATTTGGATTAAAAACCAGATAGATACCCCAATCATCAGCATAACTGTGCGCTGTTGGGAGGAGCTGGCTAACCAAATCCAATAGCAAACTGGTGTAAAGGGAGAACAGCACAGGGCCGAGACAGGAGCCCTGTGGCACACCCAACTTCAAATCAAAACTGTCCGACTTTGCATTGCCGATTACAATACGCTGAGATCTATTCGACAGATAGGATTTGAACCACGTTACTGCTTGATCTTTAATTCCAAATTTGTATTCCAGGCGCCGCAGTAATATGTCATGGTCGACTGTGTCGAAAGCATGTGACTTGTTGTTTGTTCATGTTGACGAGTATGTCGTTGCGCATGCGCAGTAAGGCAGTTTCCGTACTGTGATTTTTTCTGTAGGCTGATTGAAATTCCGGAAACATCTGATTGGACGACACGTGATCGGAGATTTGTAGTGCAGCTGCCTTTTCAGTGATTTTTGAAAGGAAAGTAAGATTGCGGACGGGCCGGTAATTTTTCTTTATCAGATCCATGTTGGCGTTCTTTAACTTTGAAATAAGGGAGGACTGAGTCGATCTGTCGACTGAGTCGACTGTCGACTGAGTCGACTGAGTCGATCTGTCGAGAGACAGTTGAATCTAACAGCTTAATTACTGAAACATTTTACTTGTATAGCAGGGGCAAGTTTAAACTAGCGATGCAAGCAAAAACCCAAGCAACATACACAGACTCACTGGCTCATTGTTTATTAGTCTCTTCTCTCCTAAAAGTTGGGGCATATGTGTTTAACTGGTGTGAAAAAGGGGGAGTGGGGATATGCCATTTCGTTTATTGCGCAACTGAGAAATTTTATTCATTGATTGGCCTGGTCTTTATATTTTCATTAATAATTCAGTGTATTTCACTTGTTTGTGTGTCCGACCTCGATTTCCTCACAGTCCGACAACAGAATGCTCCGCCCTTTTCAGATTGATCTGTGAAGATGTACACGTGTGATCTGAAGAAGTGGTAAAATGGTTAAACGGAGAAAATGGCACCTTCTTCTCACTCTCTTCAATTTAAGTTGTCTTTGGCAAGGAATTAAGCACAAAAAACAGTGATACCTATATTTGGTCGCAAAGAAACTTTACTTTCCTATTCGCCAAATACTACGTCAATAATAGTCACAAGATTATCGAATAAGGAACTATCCTTCAACGATTTTACCTCCAAACTTGCAGTCAGATTATTTTTCGAAAAGAACGTCGTTCAGGGATTGTTGTCCACGTTTAGGATAGTGTCAAAATGGGAGCTATATGGATATTTTTTGTTTTTCTTTGTCTTTGATGTTAATGAAATGTAAGAAAAATATAAATAAATAAATAAGTAAATAAAGTAAAAAATAATAAATATGTGTGATCTGATACGATAACAGGTCATGAATTATTTATATATTTAAAATGATATGATCTCAAGACAAGCGCGTGATCGTAATAAAATCACGGCACACACAAAAAATGAGTCACCTAAAGGACTGGGAGGTCCAGCCTATGGCTGTGTACGGAAGCGAGTGGTCATCAATAACCCTTAACGTCCTTAGTAACAAAATTGTATGCACGGCATAGAGGTGTGGCCAGTCAGTTACTCCCTTATTGCAAACTGATGCCTCGATACTGGCCCCGAACACGCGAATGAGAAAGTTACTTCAAAACATAAATTAACGTATGTCCTGGCGGTTTTTGGGATGATTAATTCCACCTCGTTTTCGTGACTGAAAATGTGCACACAATACTTTGTAAAAGAAGTGAGTCTCGTTCACTGCAAAACTTTGACTTGGATCGTCTTAGTTTGTTACAGCGAATATATCTTTAATGTCACCTAGAGAGTGTTTTAGCGTGACGTCACGTTGGTATACCTGATAAATGGAACAGCAGCCATGTTGGTGTACCCAACTAATCCTCCGGGAATTGAGCTCTATTATCATGTTTCGGTGGAAAAACTCATCAGAGCCTTTTCCTGCCAAGACGAAAGACCTTTTGTTTGTTGCCGTGTCAGGCATCTATTCTATGAGGATCCTAAGCAAGAACAGCGAGGAAAGCTAAGAGACGTCGCCTGAAAAATATAATTTCGCGTTAGGAACTGCATGTTTTAATTTGGCGATTGTTTCAGGTTATGCATTGAAGATATGAACTAACTATTCAGGAATTCAAAACTAGAGTCAAAAATGTTGTTACCAGGTGCTTAAGGCCCAGTAATACGGGCAACATATTTCGTGCAACTTGTCGCGCAACAATGTTGCGTTGCAAGTTGTGATGGTTTGTTGCGCGTATTACCCGGCATCTTCTTGCGCAACAAATTTTTATGTTGCAAAAAGTAGACGTAGCATTTAGTTTTTGCAACATGAAAATTTGTTGCGCAAGGTGGTAATACGCGCAACAAACCATCTCAACTTGTAACGCAACATTGTGGCGCGGCAAGTTGCACGAAATATGTTTCCCGTATTACTGGGCCCTTACGTCCTCCGCAGGAAGAAAGATTTTGGTCTTTCCACGTTTTTTCAGTGAGAGAACCGAAGAGAAATGTAGCAAAGGTTAAATACACGCGCGGGGTGAGCAGAGATGTTATGTTTGTTCATTAAACCACTAGTTTTGTGGCGTTCTCGTTTGATCGTGCCTCCTCTGGTGAACGCAAAAGGCCACTTAAGTTTGTCTTCGGTGAAACTATCGTTTGCTGTTGCAGGCTGTGGCCTATTGTAATGAGGATTAAAGTTCGTGCACGTGACGTTTTATCGATGTTTTTATAGGCTGTTAGGGTCATAAATTATTAATGCTTATGACTGGATCAATCAAGTGACATGTTACTTCGCCCACATTTCTCCCTACGAATGGAATGATCACAGAGTAGGTGCGATTACTCAAATTTTCTTTTACCAGTGACAGTTGTTCTTTGCGTTGCCTTCGTCATTGCTTAAGGTTGGTTTCCACCAAAGTCTCAAGAATAAACTTAAGGCAGTGCATTTAAACTTTCTCATAGGACAAGGTCCCAATTTTTGAAGCACAGCTGAGAAGGGTTGGGACCAGTAGACGAGAGGTGGGGGAATAATTCAAAAACAACTCCAAACTGTTTGCACTTGATCGCATTTCCGAAAATGAATAAAGAACGCATAAAACGAGAATTCATTTTTACGGACCGAAGCTACTATTTTAGACAAAAACATGGCACGAGAGTAAACGTTTGAAAACAATTTAGCAATGATGATCTTAACTTGCGACGAATATCGAGCCAAAAAAGGACTCCTCTAAAACTAATTATTGTTGTTGGCTTTGATCATGAGATAGCGAAACTTGGACTGAAAAATTTGTTAATACCGATGACTCAAAATCGTCCGATCATCAACATCATCATCATCAACAGTACCACTGCCATTGATCATCAGTCCTCGCGATGAGCAATGAAGACTACAAGCTCTGCAGAGCATACCATAAAATTCATAAGACTAATTTCATTTCAACAACCAGAAGTAATGCTTCGATTCGTGGAAGACTTGTTTTCTGTTCGAGAACAAAAAGACTTGGATTACTTGAATTGCCGGACACAGCATGCATAATGGAAAAATTAAACAAACCGTGCACCTTGGTGATGGGTGAAGGAACGTATTTTAATATGTGAATTCCAACTTTTTTTTAAATTGTTATATGTGAACCCAGAATTGAAGTCAATTAATCTTTTTAGTGACAATGTGAAGAGGAATTGTTAAAAAACAAATGGTACTGGCGGAGATAAGTATGTGTCAAACTGTGTGTCCAATAGGGAGTCAAAAGGTCAAAATGTTTAAAACACAAAGAGGGAATCTTCGTTTACATTTTTTGCTTCATTACCACAAGGCTGTCGTTTTCTAATCAGGCAGACAAGTACTCAATATTGAAAATTTCATTGATAGTGAGCTATCTCTGAAAATTTGAACCCGATATACCAGATAATCTCTGAGCAATGATGCTTTAAAAAATTTGAAATTTTAGAAAGAATTCATAGAATCATCAGCGCCTTCTTAATGGCCAGCCAAGAATGTCTTAGTTTTTTATGGCTAATAACTGGCTCGTTAACAAAGCCAAAAGGTTTGAAATTGGAGATTTAACTAAATTTAATAAGTTCTTTTATCTTTTGAAATCAATTTCCAAAAAGCACTATGTTCTCTGTGAGCAAACTCGTATGTTAATAAAACAAAATGAGAACAATGACATCAGCAAACTTTCCTTAAACAATGAAATGCAAGAGAAATATACAACTATAAGTGTTTTCACATCATATCTTCAAGCAATTTAAATTATGCGAATCATACTTTTATTTGACTCACGAAAATAATTGTAGGGCCCACGCTGAGTATTTTTATGACCAAATATGCACCGTAGTTGATCCAAGAACTCTTATGTAATATCCCTGGTGTCAACGACTTGGGTCAATCAGATCATGAGATTGTTTGTGTACATATCATGAACACTATAAATAAATCACTGCAAAGTCTTGTGATCCGATTTTGTTCTCCTATTTAAACCGAGATGAATTACGGAGATCTGCACTCTGACTTCATTGTCGATCGACTCACAGGCAAGCTTCCGAAGACATCCCCTCGAAGGTTATTACAAGGAACACAGTAAAATGAAGGAGTATCTTGCCTTCTTGTGCTGTTTGCCTCTAGCTAGTGGTTTTGTCGTCAAGATAGATGATGATGTAGTTCAGTGGAAAGCTTGGAAAGCTTTTCATGGAAAATCGTATACGACAGAGACCGAGGAGAATGCAAGGAGGGCCATCTGGAGAGACAACCTCAAGGTAACAACAGCTCGTTGTAATGAAAATCTCAGAAAACGTCATTTTGGCGTTTTTAACTTAGTTTCAGGAAAATCAAGTATGAAACTAAACTAAGAACTGAGCAAACCCTTTTTAGCTAAGAGAAAAACTCAAGTTCAGTACAGTTGCAGGATGTTCAATGATGTTGTTGTTGTTGTTGTTGTTGTTGTTGTACCTTAAGTCAACATTTCATGAACCGATTGCCGGTATGATTTTGTCTTTTATGAAGTTGAAGAAAATCGTTAGAAATACAAGAACCCTTTGTTATCTTAAGAAACACTTTCTGACATTCATCAAAAGCCTCAAATTGTTAGCAAAATAGAAACATTGATACGTAGATCAGCCGTCACAAGTGAACGCAGGCAATTTTTTTAATCTTCCGATCATACAAGCCTGTAATGTATCTTTTCCAATTTTAATTGCAGAAAATTGCCGAGCACAACTTGAAAGGTCATTCGTACACCTTGTCTATGAACCAGTTTGGAGATCTGACTCAAAATGAATACCGTTTCATTTACTTGGGAATGCGAGGACGCTTTTCCACAGAAAGAAAGCGAAACGGATCGACCTACATGCCGCCTAGTCATGTGACCTTGCCAGCAGAGGTTGATTGGAGGCAGGAAGGATACGTCACTCCGGTTAAAAATCAAGGTAATCACAAATTCCCCACCTAGAGCAGTAACTACACGATGCAATCGCTGATTGGTTTAAAAACTGCTTACAGAGTTATACTAAAAATATCCTAACGTATCACGTTTCAACCTGAAGCTCGAAAATTCAATACACAACATGATATTATAATTCACAAAGGCAGAAAATATCACAGAATCCTTTTCCAGCGAAACATTTTATTGAAACAAACAACATAAGATGCACCAAAACGCCATTCGCGTTGCAATGACTTTCCATTGCTGGTTAACGAGAATAACAAACTCACGAGGCAAAATGTATATTTATATTTAATTAAGTTAGCACAACACAAAAACGCTAACCTCATTTTGACACGAAAATGCTTTACTATTGGCATAAAACTATCCAGGTAAGCTCGCATATTATAAAACATGATGAATTCATAAAGGCCACCTTTCCAGCGAACAATTTTTTGAAACAAACAACATATTTGCTATTAGAGGCGAAAACCTCTTCCTACTTCATTGCGTGCGTGAAGACAAGAAACTCAATCGTGTCAAATTACCATGTACTTCAGGTTCAAACCCTTTTCTGAAGAACATTTTCCTTGAATAACAAGAAAATGCTTTACTATTGCCATAAAAACTATCCAGCACACATATAATAAAACATGATGAATTCATAAAGGCCACCTTTTCCAGCGAACAATTTTTTGAAACAAACAACATATTTGCTATTATTGCGTGCGTGAAGAGAAAAAACTCAATCGTGTCAAATATGCGCAATATTACAACAAACTAAATTTTCAGGATCAAGCCGTTTCCTTGAAGAACCGTTTCCTTGAATAATGAAGCACAAAATGGACGACAAGCTTTCTTTCAAATAATTCTTGGCTGTCACATTACCTGAAGACTGTGCAGAGTTGATCACAGATCCTCTTAAGGTGTTCGATTCGTTCTCTGTCTTTGTTGAACCCATAAGTTACCAGAGAATTTTCCATTTGGTTTCAGTGTTCTACATAACAGCACACTTGGTAAATATTATTTTAGAAATGCAGCTCACTTTGATTTCTGCTCGACGGGCGACAGATTGTTGTCGAAGCCCATTACTCGTCGCTTTTGAGATTCCAGGTGTTGGTTTTCACCGCCTGCGTAGTTTATCCAACTGACTTGTTTAAGGATCCAGTAAAACGCCATTCGTGTTACATGACTTTCGACGCCATTGCAGGCTAAGTTAATTGTTCTACTGTGTCCACCAGAGAAATCTACGCAGTTCCACTACACTCTCAATCCTAAGAAAATACGCGCAGAAGGCTCTATGCACAAAGATGCCACTTACCAGGGGAGTGACAGGCAAGACTTTTACCGACACGGATGAAAAAAAAAATAATAACACCGAACAAATGCCCTCCATTTCTAGACTGGGTTTGCCATGAGGCAACCCAGTAAATAAAGTCGTCACGGTATAATTTTGATAATAATTTTACTAATGATCTTTTTCTCCTAACCGGTATGCAGGTCAATGCGGATCTTGCTGGGCGTTCAGTTCAACAGGATCACTGGAGGGACAACATTTCAGGAAAACAGGGCGACTTGTGTCTCTGAGTGAACAGAATCTTGTTGACTGCTCTCAAAGTTATGGAAACGATGGCTGCCAAGGAGGGATTATGGATGATGCCTTCAGGTACATCCAAGCCAATGGTGGAATCGACACCGAAGCTAGTTACCCATATGAAGGTTACAACGATCGTTGCAGATTCCGAGCCGTCGACGTTGGAGCTACTGATAATGGTAAGAGGACACTGGCCCATTTATGAGCGCATGCCCAACTTTGGTTTTCCATTGAATTGCAACTTATGTAACGAATTCTGAAGTGCCGTGAGGTTGACAAAAAGAGATGAATTCGCCTTTGGCGGTACGAATGACTTCCTTCCCACAGGAATGGGTTGGTTCATGGCTTCAGAGTAATTTGATTTTACATGTCCATTCTGTTTAATTAACGTTTATGGTCTATTCACTTTTTCTCGTACTTCACGTTTGAATTTCAAATCTTTGACTTTGAAAACAAGTACGAATCAGAACAACACAGAAATATCGATAGCTTAGTTTGCTTCCTGTGATTGAAACAAAATCCCCAAAAAACAAGTGCTTCAAAAAGAACAGCGAGACTGAAAGGGATACAGTAAGAAAGTACTACTCCAGACATCAGTAAAAATTAATGTGAATGTGCTTGTTTGACAACAGGATACCAAGACATTCCCGAAGGAAGCGAAGAATCTCTTCAGTCCGCCACAGCCACAGTTGGCCCAATCTCCGTCGCAATTGATGCTAGTCATCAATCATTTCAATTTTACAGTGGTGGAGTCTATGACGAACCGTAAGTTATGACATAAAGTGCTATTTTTGGTCTAATTTTCTCATGGATCTTGACCAATTTTTCCGCATAGGAGATCACAATCAGTTTTCGATCAGTGTTTTCAGATAGTGCTCTTCAAATCTTCAAGTCAGCTTTTAGAATCTCTGTACGGTGGTCAATTTACATTATCAACTCCGTTGATAAAAGCAAATTTTTAGAACAAAATGATGGTATGCCCATCAAACCCTTCTCAAAGACCACTCACTGTTGTTGATGTTGACACCAAGGAGTTTTACGAGCCGTTTAAGGACATGAGGATGATTTCAAAAGACATTAATTTAATTCATTTTCGCTGGGCCAAACGTAAAACAGATGGCTCTGTCGAAACTGAAGTGTGAAATTTGTATAACCGAAAATTACAAATAAGAAGCTTGGGGGTTTCAATTTATCGGGCCTTAAACATGCAACTTATCCATGCTGGAAACTGAGTGAATGTTCGTTGGTATATATCCTCTTTACATGCCATTCCAGAACAATATATTGTTTTAATATATACCGTGTCCATTGTTTTGCTTTCAAATCACTCTTTTCTCAGATCTTGCAGCACCACCCAACTTGATCATGGCGTTCTTGTTGTTGGTTATGGGACGTACGAAGGACAGGACTACTGGCTTGTGAAAAATTCGTGGGGGTCCTCCTGGGGTTCGGCAGGCTACATTATGATGTCGAGGAACAGGAATAACCAATGTGGAATCGCTACGACCGCTAGCTATCCCTTAGTGTAATTCGCGTATTAGGTGCAAAGTTCACGGTTCAACAAACTAAAAAGACATTTTATTAATTGAAGGATGAAATGTTTTAAAATTTCATAGTGTTTAAGAAAGTCCAAGGATAAGGTTTCCTATTAAATGTAATATTTTAGTCTCAAACTCTATTTATGGCAAAACTTATTTTCCATAGATGTTTCTGGAAAGCGTGCAATGAAAATCTTGGATATCTTAAGACGTATGAAAATATTTGAATGTGTTGAATAAAAGAAGATAACTGTGAATAAAGAATTTTTCGAGTGTTTTTCTTCCTCTACCACCCTTCCTTTGGCATCTGTAGCTGTAGCGCAATTGACTAGCACGACTATCCAGTGGAGGTTAGTCTGAAAAGCTGTTGGCCTAGATTTTGGAGTCTGCGATCTTGAAAAAGGAAAGTTAAAAGTTTGCATGTTTCGGTAAATGCAGCCGTAGCTATTGACTGCGACTCAAGGCCGAGAGGCCAGGGAACTCAAGATTTGTCACAAGATATCGCGCTTGCGCAAGTCGCGACGCAGCTCCTTTTCCTGGTATTCTGTTCTCGCTCGCTCAAAACTACACAGCTGTGTTTATCTTTCCTATGTAATGCCAAAAGCAGTCAATGAGATTTAACAGGAAGATATCAAATGCGGTTTTTTTCAACAGGAATCATTTCAAGTAAATAATAGTGATGTCTACATTGTGAAGTGCGATTAACTGAAAATACATCCTCAATGTTTCAAAAAGGCGATTTATTTTCTTCTTTGGCATCCGTAACAACACTTACAAGACAAAATTCTCAGAGCAAAAGCATGTTGTTAAGCAAACAAATCAGTTTTGATACAATTCCACTTAGTTTTCAACGCTCTCCACTTAATTAAATTAGCAGGCTGCGTGCCAATCCGAAGAAAAAATATCGTTATATATGATTTGAATGTATTTCAGAGAGTGGTCAACTTAGAGGAGCATTTACAGTAATAATAAACTGGTTCAAGACTTCAGAGGTAGTTCATCGTTTAAGTAATTGATATTATGAGTCGTTAATATTACCTGATGAGTGTGGTCATACTTTTGCCATACGAAACAGAAAAAATGTAAATAATACGAAAAAATACGTAATTCTGTACTTTGGAGTTAAGCACCAGAAGCTAGATTTCATTATTTTTAGAAAATATGATTTTTCGTACATTTAAAGTGCTGCTATGATCAAATTTTTATCCCTTGAATTTTTATGTTTATCATATAGAATTCCAGGAAAGATAAAAAACGCCGTTTACCGTTTGGAAATATCTGCATTGGTTCCAGAGATATTTGCATATTTTGAAAACTTGGATATCTTTGGAACATAAAGAGATATTTGAAAATAGTAAACAGCATTCTTCTCGTCACGACTACATGTTTATTTCTTCAAATGGCTTAGATAGGAAAGAGGCGAATTTCGTCATAGTAAAACTGAAATGAGATTTGGAAAGATGAGTAATTAACTTAAAGCAAGGGAAAAGTCATCAGTTGGCTCGAAGCCTGTATTTTATCGGGCAAGCGAAAACTGAAAACAGAGAGAATATACAAAATTTCAGTTTTTGCTGGATCATGGTGCAAGCTGATAGGTTAGTGTGTTAAACACGCGATGGTCTTGTGACTTCGCGTGTCGTAAATAAATTGGCAGCATTCCCACTATCGTAGCGACGAACGTGCCGGGTGTGACACTGAAGCATTGCAAGTCAATTTGTGTCGTGTCATAAAATGAAAATTCTCCTTATCCTCGCTCTTTTCATGGTTGCAGCATATGGCCATGTTCTTAAGTTTGAAGAAGACCAAGCGGAGTGGTTGGCTTGGAAGTCTTTTCATGACAAAAAATATGACACACAAACGGAGGAAGATGCTCGATACGCCATTTGGAGAGACAACCTTAAAGTGAGTACCACTTTTTTCTCAGCTAATGGATAAAAAATGAATGTGAAATTTCAAATGATGAGGACTTCGTGGCCGTACCTCTCTTATTATAATTTTGTCACAATTATGGAGGTCTGTATTTGTCTGCGTTAGTGCAATCCCCACCTCACAAGTTGTTGAAATACAACAACAACAACTTGAGAAATTTTCTTAAATGATCTCGCAGATTGAAAAAGGGCTCTTGGGCAATTACTGGAATGAATTCGAACATTATCAAATTATTACATTATGAAATTATCTTAACGCACGAATATAAAATGATAGTATTTCCGGGGTTGAATTCATTGACATGCAAGTCTCGGTGTTTGTGCCGGGAACTGATAGCAACGGTCCGCACTTCCTCCCGACCTATTACTCTTAGCTTAGATTTGAGACCCTTAAAACTACAATTTACCTAATTGGTAGAAATGCAGCCGAGGGGAAGGGAGATGTTCAGTTATGCTTGCGGTAATTTAACGACGGTTCGTGCGTGTAATTTAAGGGAGATTTTCGTAACCCCATGACACCATGATACAAAGCTATTTGGTTGCGTGAAACACTTTCACAAATAACTCAGCAACGATTTACCTAACAGACCTGAAAATTGGAGAGGTCGTTAAAAGATTTGTTTCCTTCAGCATTCCAAGTTCTTGGCCTTTTTCATCGAACGATTTCGAATTTATTTTTTTGTTGCGTGACAATGAAACTAGTCACGAGACAGAGCAGATCATAGCGCGCATCTTAATCTCTCCATTCGCGCATAATCGCAATTCCTTGCGCCTTTAACCGCAATCCCTAGCGTTTCGAAGAAACATGTGTTCTTCTTCCCATTAGAGAGCTGTCTCGTTCGTTCGCTTCAGGCTCACTCACTGCGGCAGCAATTAACAGTTGTAGAACAGAGATACAAATTTCGTTGGCACACTCTAAAAATGGGACCACAAACTATCATTGAAGGTGAAATTAACTTAAGGAATTGTTTGATTTATAGCTTAATGGTATAACCAGTCCACTTTGTTCGTTTGACCTCAAGACAGCTCAACCGGGAACAACCAAGTTCAATACAAACTCTTCAAGTTTACTTAATGAAGTTTGCAAACTCGCGGAAGTTTAGTTTTCTACATCACTATTTGGACTCAACGGACATTTATTAGTTCGACATCTGTTCAGGGGCACATGCTTAAACGTGCTACAAAATAAAGTTTTTTTTACGTTTAAGAATTGATTGAGGATCCCCTTTTAGCCCTTTTCTGCCCAAGGGGTCCCCATTGACGTCTAAACTAAAATTGTCTGGCGTTAGACAGAGTCAAATCTATAAATGTAACCCTTGTGCGGGAAGGGTTAGGTTAAGCCCGGGTGGTTGAGAACATTTTTCATGAAGAAAAGGAGGTCACAGGAGAGACGTGGTCCTCTACACCTTCAAACGTTAATAGCATTTTTCCACAGTTGATAAAAATAGATTATTGCAAAGCATTGTGGGACTGGAATGCGGACAAACATCTCTAAAATGCCTGTTTTTGTCCGCATGTAAATCCCACAATGCTTTGGGTGCTAGATCGTGACGTCAATTGAAAAGAGTGCTATTACTCTTTTCTTTTGATTGACTGATAAACAATTTGCCGGATCAGACGTAAAAAAGATTTTATCCCTATTATAGTTCATTATTTACAAATGCCACCTTAACAAAGTACTTTTTCTGCTTTATAATAATAGAAAATTCAACAGCACAACTCTGAAGATCACTCCTACACCCTGGCCATGAACCACTTTGGTGATTTGACTATCCACGAGTACCGATATTTCTTCCTTGGACTTCGCTCTCATTTTTCAAATGAGACAAAACGTGAAGGCTCTAGCTACCTTCCCCCTAGCAGAGTAACTTTACCCTCTACTGTTGACTGGAGAA
Source organism: Montipora capricornis (assembly GCF_036669925.1). Lineage (NCBI taxonomy): Eukaryota > Metazoa > Cnidaria > Anthozoa > Scleractinia > Acroporidae > Montipora > Montipora capricornis. The sequence goes on from NC_090892.1 coordinate 42,067,795, forward strand.
AAGAAGGATACGTTACACCAATTAAGAATCAGGGTATGTTTTTGTGTAATTGCTGTTACTGGATGTGGTGAGCTGTAGCACTTCACCACTGCTCCTTGGGCTCAATTCGCGGACGCTGCGTTACGTGTAGATGTTGATTATTAGTTATCTTTTTGCTTTACTACTTGGCCTTGAATCGTATTTCCGTGTTACTCTGATTTCGAAAACCAACACTTTCAAACTCCAATTTGTCATGGAACGCAGCGCCACCCTAACTTAATTGAAATGAGTTCTTTTTTAATCCTTACTAGGCCATTGTTATTCGCTGCGCCCAAAGCGCGAAGCCGAGAAAACTACTGCTATTGCATAGGGTGTCTTCAAACTAAAATGCAGCAGTAGTTTTCAACAACTATAAGACCAGCTCAAAATGGTAGTTTTAAGACCTTTTAAAATTCATTCAGTGCACCCTAAACAAGCAAGCTTGTGCCAAGTCTACCTTCAGTCTCTCTTATAAAGACCCCTTCACTTCAAATGTTCTCTTTGCCTAGGTAAATCTCTTCACCTGCATCACATGTATTTTGCCCTGTTGCGCTTTTAATTCACTCACTAACGAGTATGGGTGTATTCCTGAGATGAAAACTCCTTGGCGATGCAATATTTCTTTTAAAGCTGGAATACAGAGCAGTTATCTGACTTATCTCAGTAGCTCGGTGAATGGACAGATGACGGCTAATTTTGTTATCCTGGGCTTGTTATGCCTTCTAATAATAGTGAAACAAAAAAACTAAAAGGAAAATGTATGTTTCACGATGTTTCGAGATTAGGAGCCGCTCTAAGTGAGAAGTATCATGATTGCTTTTGAAAATTAGTAGCTTTCCCATGAAATCGCGGCTGCACCTAAACCTGCTTTATGCAAATCATCGTTATTCAGCTTCATTAATATGTGTCCAAAAAAACGAGTTGGTTTTTTTTATTCTCAGGACAATGTGGCTCTTGTTGGGCATTCAGTGCGACAGGATCATTGGAAGGACAACACTTTAAGAAAACAGGAGAATTGGTCTCACTTAGCGAACAGAATCTTGTTGATTGTTCCGGAAAATTTGGCAACTTTGGCTGCGAAGGCGGGCTCATGGATAACGCATTTAAGTACGAAACAGTAAATGGCTTAACTTTGGTTGTATTAAATTGGGATTCGTCAAAACTGAATAACCCAGCGCAACATGTAATGTAAAACAAGTGAAAGATGTAGAATCGTTCACTTGAAAAAATGATGCAACAATGCAATGCCACAATTGTGAATGGCCAATCATACTGCGAAAATATTTTACAACTTGAAACTGGATGAAAAAATCGTGGAATTCTCGAGACAGCGCAATTTTCTGTTTTAAGGATTCCGTTTAATCGATAATGTCATTGTTACTGCTGGAATTTTCTATTGAAGAAGTAAAGAACAAAGGGTTTATTTTTACATTGGAAACATCTCGAGTTAATGAATTTTTTGGACTTCTCATTACTTTTACTCTTAGGTACATCAAAGCAAATGATGGTATTGATACAGAGGCCAGCTATCCTTATAAAGGAAAAGATGAAAAATGTCGTTTTAAGAGAGCAGACGTTGGTGCCGATGACACTGGTGAGTTAGAAGATGTCATGTTAAGGTTGAATATTACCATGCACAAAATAATCTTGCAATACCAGAAACGCAAACACTCTGCCTCTGGATCCAAAATTATAATCAGTTCATAGGATCGGCGCTATGTCTTAAATGCGAAAAATCATTTGACAGTCTCATTTCGCCTAAGTTTCTCCAAGATATCGCTTTCGCTTTCTTCTATGAAATATTTGTTTTTGTTTCCTAGGCTTCATGGACATCAAAAAGGGAAATGAGTCTGCTTTGCAATCAGCAGTAGCCACAGTCGGACCAATTTCTGTCGCTATTGACGCGAGCCACGAATCATTCCAGTTTTATCACAGAGGAGTTTACAATGAACCGTGAGTATTATAATTTTTATCCTTCGCGTGACTGGTACCATGCTTGGCAGAGGTTTCCTTGGTATCCTTCAAACTTCTGTACGGATCAACCTCGATGTTCTGTCGCGCGTGCGCGATGTGACGTCAATGCAACATCACGTCCACTCTTCAAACTGGTTATAGCGGGTTTTAAACCGGTTAAGAGTTGAATTATTCGTCCAAAGTTCTGGACAACATCGAGGAGATCCTTGCTAGAGAGCTAAATGAAGGAAACCTCTGTCGAGCAGGGTACGTGATTGGTAGCTTTGTTGTTTGCATCACAGTCATTTCTTTAGCTTTCTAATGAAAATAAGAAACCAAGACACTTTGCAGGGAAATTTTTCATTGACAGAAGGAAGGGTAGTTTTTTTTGTTTGTTTATCGTGTTCAGGATCGCTAGATAGCACAAATCCAAACCTGCCCAAAGTTCCAATTCCAAATCCTCTCTAACGACAAACTCAGACAATAGACCCATATCACTCAATGTCGAAACAAAAGATTTTGTCCGTCTAACCTCTCATTTAGTGTGAGGCTGGACGGGCAAAGACGATGCAAAGACAAAGCCTTTATTCCCTACGGACTCCAAAATGGTCGCCGCGTGATAAAGATGAATTATTGACTTTTCTTATTCCAGTGCCTGCAGTAGAACTGTACTTGACCATGGTGTTCTGGTGGTTGGTTATGGAACTCATAAATCCAAGGAGTACTGGCTAGTGAAAAACTCCTGGGGGAAAACCTGGGGAATGGAAGGCTACATCATGATGTCACGCAACAAACATAACCAGTGTGGAATCGCAACCAGCGCCAGCTATCCTCTGGTTTAATTTACATAAGTCATATAGTTTCCTTTAATTACCATTCAATGGGCCCTTTATAGCTGGCGATCACATGGTACAAAAACCGCCATACTGGTGAGCAGGTTGCGCACTGGGACATCTAAAACAAAGAAAATTTAAATTACGTCATTGTGTTTTAGTTGTCCCAGTGCGCCATTTGCTCACCAGTATGGCGGTTTTTGTACCATGTGATCGCCAGCCCAAAGGGCCGTTATAATCTTCGCTATGTGATAAATCCCATACCAAAATTTAATGATGTCCGTGAAACGAGGAAACGAATCCCTGTACAGCTGCCGAATTAATTTCTTATTGTGCCCTTTTTGTAAGCTTTCCTTTTTCATTGACGCATTTAATGTAACCAAGAGAAAATGAAGTTTTATTTTTCTCTTGATGTAACTTCAATAAGGAATCGGACCGGGCATTGGACGACATATGAAATGAGTCACTTAAGCGATCTAAGAAACTGTAAATAAAATGTTGTTGGTAACAGGCAGATCCAAGAAATCAATCTTGAAGCACATAAACGACTTTCCATCTGACTCCAAGATCTACCACTGCACGGGAACATAAGCCTTTTATAGATAAAGCAATTTTGTTCAATTTAATTCAGTGTCTCTGTTGCACACTTCTGATGTCTAAAGCCC
>NC_090892.1:42076263-42098763 GCF_036669925.1 Montipora capricornis
CTTTGTCACATGCATCCTTTGTTTCGTGAGTTGTTAGTATAAACAGGCAATTGCAAGTTAACTTGATCACAGGCGGCCGCTAATATCGATGTCACTTTCGATTTTGCGATTTTATTTGTACAACCAAAAGTACGATAGAAAAATTGAACGTGGCGAAAATCTCCCAAAATGTTTTTCGCTGATGGCAAATTGTTACATTCGCGGCACAAATTTATGATGTTTCCATTTCGCAAATTTTGTTGCTGATGGCAAATAGTTTTATTCTCGATCGGCACTTCCTAAAAATTTCGTTGCGCTCTTCTTAGAAACTGTATATCGATATTTATTTACTTTTGCATCAATATTTCCAAAAGATCTGGAAAGAAGCAGACTAACAACAATTTTTATAAAAGTGACGACACATTTGAAATTAAATTTGCAAGACATATTTCGGTCGTGCAACGACCATCTTTTAGCATCAATATTTGTTTTGCATAAAGCAGGCTAACAAAATCTGTACCTTGCTCAGTTCGCATTTTTGATCATTAAAAAATATTATTTTCGGCTGTATGTTTCTGACGGCAAATCGCATATTTTGAGGTCTCTCATCCAGATACCAACCCCGCCAGGTAGGGCTTAACTTTAGTGAACTCTTGTCTTAGAAAGCTGTCAGAAGCTCAGAGAACACTCTTAGACTTACGGTGAAAAAGAAGTTGCAAAGGAACTTGAAAATGATCAACATGTCAGCCTTGAAGCCAATGTTTCTCGATTTCGTTTTAATTTCTTCAATCTTTCTGGGTTTAGTACTTTACTGAGCCACATGTCCTCTGAGGGGGTATTTACCAAAGACATCTACATGGAACTTTAATGATTTACGATACCAAAACAAGATCGTGTACTATTAGAACTACATATCACGCAAAGACAACTTGAATCTCCTGAAATACAAAACGCAGCTCATTTGACAGTTATGGAAAAAAACACTTGTCACCTACTGCACTACCACACATATGCAATGCGTGCCTGTTTTTTTAAATATCCGGGTCAATTCCTCCCTCCCCACCCCCCGCCCAAATACCCCGTATCCCTATAATTTTTTTATCTAAATATCCCGTATCCTGATCACCCCTACTAGGGCTTCCTTGTTTGCATCTGCAAAGTTAGTAACATTAATTATAAAAGTTTTTACAACAAACAACTTCAAGTTAAATTACAGATTTATCTGTCTGGTAATCTCTTGCCATTTTCCGAAGTTTACCCGTAGTTGAAATTTACTGTAACTGGGCAATTTGACTAACCTGTTTTTGCATTCCACGGATACGCCCGTATAGGCGTCTTGTTCTCTTATACTCAACAGGAACTATAGCACTTATGCCAGTTATAAACAGTATCTTGCCACAATTTAACACAATCCTGTTAATTACTTAACTCGATTAAAAATTGCTTTTTCCGTTATTTTCTGACCTCAGTCGTTAATATTCAGCATCAAAGGGTAGGTCTTAAAATAAATGATAGATCTCTGGATTAAATGATCGGCTTTGAAACAGTCACGCTACACATTTACTGAGGCCAATATAAATAAGTTCTCACGTTAATCTCGTGACCATATAAGTGTCACCATAAAGCATTTTGACGCACTAAAGCAGTCAGTCTTCTTCAGGACGGGTACAAATTGTGCTAAATGAAACGTTTTCTGGCTTTTCTGCTGTGGGTCTCAGTGCACACAAACGGAATCGAGCTGAGTTTTGACCAGTACAAGCATCATTGGCAAGAATGGCAAATCGTACGGGTCTGAAGCTGAACAAATGATGCGCTTCGCCGTGTGGAAAAAGAATCTGAAGGTAATGAACAACCTCAGTTCTCCTGTCCGTAGGTCACTGGAGCGATCAATCCTGTTTCGAAGGAAATGTGTGTGGAGGAGGTGAGAAGGCAAAACTCCACATTTTTCTGCCTCCCCCACCCACTCCGCCCGCAACGAAGACGTTTTGAAGAGGCACGGTCAGCAGCCATTACATGTACTAGATTTTAATGTTACGCATTTTCTGGAACTAAAGAAATAGGTAATCACTTTTCTCAGCGTAATTGCGACACTTATATTCAGCCTTTGGTGCTCATAGAAAACCTGCATTGTTTATGTTTCGCCTCATAAAATCAGAAGATTTGAGATTTACTTTGTCACGCGGGTCACTCGGCGGGTATCACTAAACCAGCTTCATCTCTGTCCCTGCTGCGCATCAATCCTAGATAAGCACTTTTTTTAAACAAGCTGTTTCTTTCCTTCTTCAAAATGTTTGATTCTTTTAACGCCAGCTTTGTTTTCATTTTCCCTTAGTTTATTCAACTGTTCAACTCCGAGCGTCATTCACACAATTTGGGTATGAATCAGTTCGGCGACATGACCTTTGATGAATATCGCTTCAATATCCTTAGCTATCGTCATACTATGCTCTTCTTTGGAAAAGAGCATAATGGTTCAACTTTGCTTCCTGCTGGTGGCACAAGTTTTCCCCGATCTGTTGATTGGAGGAGCAAAGGATATGTAACCCGAGTGAAGGACCAAGGTATTTTCATAACAACTTACTTTTGAGAGTCCTGAAGGGGTAAAATGGGTGGGGAAGTTGGAATTTGATCACCGGAAATGGGATTTTGCCGCTGGTAATGGGAGATAAAATAAAAGTCCTTGATGGGAATGGGATTAGCATTGTCATTTATCAGGTATTCCTGATATCAAAAAATGATATCAAATATTTATTTAGCCTGCGAACGTAGTCGTATTTCGGGGCAGAGAAACCACCGCCGGAAATACGTCTGCGTTCTCAGGCTAATATTTATTATCTTCGTGCACTTGAATAATTGTGACATGTTGTGGTTGCTCTTTTGTTTCAAAACAAAAGCTCTTTGTGTGAAAACAAAAAGGGCAACCGTAACACGTCACAATTATTCAAGATGGCGGCGCCAGGCAAAATTGAATTTTTTCGATCTAAACACTATTTTGGAAAAAAAATAGCCCACTTTCGATATAGTAAAATTCTGTCCTAAACAAAAGGCATCATCTCGAGGGTCTGAGGAATAAATAGAAAGATTTGTATGAGTTTATTTCCCAGAACCTCGAGATGATGTCTATTGTGATGAAATGGAATATGAAATGAATCATATATGAACTGCGGATATGAAATCAAGTGAGGCTATGATCTTCGCAGTTATGAGAGCAATTTTTGCAATTGCGTAGAGAAGCCTGAAAAATTCAGGACTTCAACGTTGAAGTCCTGAATTTTTCAGGCTTCTCTACGCAATTGCAAAAATTGCTCTCATAACTGCGAAGATCATAGCCTCACTTGATGTCTATTGTTTTGGACTGAATTTTGATATGTCGAAAGTGAGCTATTGTAGAGCAAATTTAATTGCAAACATTATTTTGTTCGGTACTTGTTTAAAATTATTTAATCGGAGTGGAGGTTCCCTTAATCTCAACCCTACTATGTTTGTAGCTGATTCATGTTTGACTTCGCTTTGTAACGATCCAGTATCAATTCGAGAGTTTTTTTTCGAATTCACCACATCTTGCTTTTCAGGTATCTTGGGTCGATCCTGGCCGTTTAGTGTAACAGGAGCAGTTGAAGGACAACACTTCAAGAAAACAGGAAAACTGGTCTCACTCAGTGAACAGAATCTTGTCGATTGCTCGGGATGTTACATGGACGAAGAGAACCACTTCCTTTATCAAGCAGTCGCTGATTGTGGTTTCGAGTAGTTAACGATTTTCATCTATAAATAACTGGGCGTAGGAAGGGGTTGATGGGTCAGCAACACGGCTGAGGCCACAGGAAACGTACAACCTCGTTCCCAGGGCTTTTCTCCGATGAGGAGCGGGTTTGCGAAAAAAGCCCTGGGAAAAGCCCTGAGAACGAGGCTGGGGGAGAGGGGGGGGCGTATTGTAACATCTCGTAGCAACAGTTTGTGGCATCAGCCAACGAAATGTTCTTTTGTCGCCATGGGACCACTGAAACGGTCAATGAAAACGATACATGTTGCAAGAGACGTCTAGTTTACCACCCATTGCAAAACACTTGTTCCTTTCTTTGCCGTTCTCTTCTCAACAACGACTTAAAAGACAAAGCCAGACCTGGTCACTAGGAGAATGTGTGCAACCGGAAATTTTCTATTTCCGCTCTTGGCTGCCAGGCTCCGGTCGCACAAAGTCCGGACGACTTTAAATAGCGCATGTTACATATAGTGGTGACTTATTCACTGGATAAAGTTATCTGGCCTTCGAAAACTGGAGTTAGGCCGTTTGTACTTATTTATGCAATTTATAATGTAAAGTTAAAGTGTTCTTACACTTGACATTTGCAATTTATGCGAAAATTAAGTTAATTGCTGCTATCCAGTCTACACTGACATGTAAAAGGAAACGGAGGTTGCACCATTCATAGGCCTGGTAACCTAGTCACAGGTATGTCGTGACATTCTGTACAGTCGGTCATAATCCACATTGCATGGATTATCAACCATTTAACGGTGCCTGGAGACATGGCTCTTAAAAGGAAGTTTTTAGTTTAGTTATGTCAGTAATTTTCAGACATTGCAGGAGAAACTGAACCGATTATGGTTACAAACTGAGCTTAGTGAAACAACACAATTTACTTATCTTGAAAAAAGAAAGGAAAGGAACTTTATTTAAGTGTCTAGTCTTCTTGCGTTGGAGCACTAATTGAGGATATATTAAACTGAAATCAACCAATAAACGCAATCAAACGTTCGTTTTCGATGGAGGAAAGGGTAACCGGAAAAAATATGACGCCGAGTCTGGGAATCGAACCCAGGCCACATTGGTGGGAGGCGAGTGCTCTCACCACTTCGCCAGCCCTGCCCCCAACCTTCTTGACGTTCGTGTTCCCAGCAACATTCATCCATCCATCCATCCATCCAAGACTGTTACATTTTAATATGAAGTCTGTTGCTCTAAGACATTTAGCCAATGGAGCATGCATTAGCTCCTTAGTGCTGGCATTTGTTTACGCTTTATTTGTAATAAAGTTCACAGAACTTTGATCGTTTTCTCTAAAGTTAATTGCCCCTTATTTGTCTTTTGCTCCCCAGGTACATCATAAGAAACGGAGGGATCGACACAGAGTCTGGGTATCCAGATCCTTGCAATAAGTCTTGCTGTTTTCTTAAGGACAAAGTAGGCGCCACTGTTACTGGTAAATGTGAGGTATTGATGCAAAGTGTGGGGAGCACACAGGTCACACAGTTAAACTTTGAAAAGCATAAACCGCAAACAACTACCACACCGAAGAATCATCCACACCTTCCTCATCTTTCATGAAGCCAAAGCGCTTAGCATCTGCTGGCAAAATCCAGTATAAAAGAAAAGTAAGTCAGTCCTCTCACCTTCCAACTAGATGAAGTTTTAGCTCTCGATTTCCTTACTTTAACTTTGGCTAAAATTATCGGTACTACACGTTCTCAAAACACGTCATAGTAAATGTCATTTCCGTTCTCTTCTTCCCCAGGCATGCATATGTAATTCGAATTTAATTAATTATTAATTACCCTCACCTCTAGTGAGAGGTGGGATGAAAATGAATTGCCTTTCGCAAAAGCAACAGCATCTGCATTAATTTCTTAGCTGTGCCGAAAAAAAAACGCTAACAAGCACTGTTGTCTTCAGAAACAATTTATATTTATCTGTTAGGTTACGTAGACCTACAGCGAGGAAGCGAACTTGCCTTGCATTGCGCCGTAGCCACAGTTGGCCCAATTGCTATTGCCATTGACGCAGGACAGCCATCATTTCAGTTTTACCGGGCGGAGTCTATGATGACCCGTAAGTGCTTATTAAATTGTATTTTTAACTGCATCGATCGATACGATGACATGATCCCCGCCATCTCAGTTCCTATTACCAACTTAACAAAAGAAGATTTCCTAATGCGGCATGTCTGTTCATTGATGGATTAGTTCACAAATGACGTCAAAATGCAGAAAGAACAATAAAAAATGGAAATCTATATGCTATACTATCAGTGGACAGTGATTACTTCAAAACCCAGGGTTCAAACTGCAACCAGGTTGACAACCACTTCGCACACTTTTTGAACTACACTTCAAGTCTCTCCACTGAAGCCACAGCAGCCTCAAACTACCTTTGAATGATGACTTGATACTGCGCAAATTGTCTAGCTACGTGCGAGTATCACTTCTCTCATTTGTCTACAACACGCACTTCAAATAGAGCGAGTTTCAATCGAGTGTCGTAAAACCAAAACCAAAGTAATTACTTTGGCCAATCAAAAAGTACGGAGACAATCCGGTAAACCAATCAGAACTCGAAGTAATTACACGTAGCCGACACAAAGCGCGGGAAGATGTGCACGCGCGAGCCACGATTGGTTTTGGTTTCACTTCTGATTGGTTGAAAAAGTGGCGCGAGAACTTTGAACCAATCACTGAGTGAGTGAAGTAATGCAAAACCAAAGCAATAATTACTTTCGACACTCAATTGAAAACCACTCTATACATTCATTTCATTCATACTTAATTCAGGTTATCATATCAATGTGAAATGCTGTGACCACTTTTATTCCGTCGTTTCCTTTTCTTATGTGTACTTTCATCTTTAAATGCAGAGACTGTAGCAGCACAGAACTGGATCACGCGGTTCTTGTCGTTGGCTACGGTATCTACCAAGGCAAGGACTACTGGCTAGTGAAGAATTCCTGGGGAACAAGTTGGTGAATGGAGGGTTACATCATGATGTCACGGAACAAGAACAATCAGTGTGGAATTGCTTCAAACGCCAGCTATCCACTTGTTTGATGCAATTGTCTTGTACTAACGCAAATGAATTTTGTCTCAAAAGATACTTCTAACTTATAGCCACTGTACCAGACTTCATTCGATTGTTGTCTTACCCAAAGCCCCCCCCCCCCCCCCCCCACCCTGCAATGATAAAACCATGTAACAATGTCTATGATGGGAGCAGGGGTGGTGCAGTGTTGAGAGCACTCGCCTCCCACCAATGTGGCCCGGGTTCAATTCCTGCTCCCGGCGTCATATGTAGGTTGAGTTTGTTGTTGGTTCTCTCCTTGCTCCGAGAGGTTATTCTCCGGGTGCTCCGGTTTTCCCCTCTCCTCAAAAACCAACACTTCCAAATTCCAATTCGATCCGGAATGCACGGACACATGTTGAACGAGCTCCTGAGCGCTCTTGAGGTGTTCCGTGGGTAAATAAATTCCATTTCCATTTCCATTTGATGCGTTGAAGATTGAACCGGCAAACTTGCATGCAAGGAAGATTCCTGTTTTGAGCGCACATAGATTCAAAGTTAGATTATTCTTTTCAATAACCTAATATAAACAACGATTGCTGTACATATCATCACATCATCACATAACATGACCCCTGCAGGACGACCATATTTAATTTTGAGGGCTGAAAAAGGCCACGCCCTTCTTCCATTCCTTTAAATTAATTGAACTTTGCTGGTATAAGTGGCACTCTGGTAATCTGGATGCATTGCTGTCTTCATTCCCGTTTTCAGTCAATATGTTCGAATAAACCCACATAAATTCCTCTACTACGAATTAAATGGGGTGTCCGAGTTTCTCGGTGCTCTGTTCTTGGCCCATCGCTATTTCTTGTTCTATTCCTTTCATTCCTTTCACTCCAATCCCCGCCCATGTAAAATTCTATATCGCGCGGGCTGTAGTACGCCTAGCTAGTAAGACACCTGGGGCCTGTTTCTCGAAAGTCCCGAAAAGCCATTTGCGACTGCCAACCGCTTGTTTTGGAAAGCTGATCTTTTAACATGTTTTTAAGCTAACTAAAAGAAACTCGTCTGTGAAGTTTGACGACTTAAATCCTCTCCATTCTTGCGATTCAAAGGGAATTGTGACACTGGCCGAAAATGACCCGTAAAATTTCGGGACTTTCGACAAACGGTACCCTGCACTGCAGGTTGCTATCATCCTTTCTGCTGACGACACTAACATTTCATGTAAACATAAGAATACGTGAACTAATAAAATTGTGAAGTAAGAACTTTCCAGCGTGGGTTCCTGATTCAAAGCTAACTTACTCTACATCCCGACCAGATTAAGCATATTAAGTATATAGGGGTCCAGATTCGGGGCCCACGTATTGTACCGTTCCGTCAGGGAACAAACTCTGGCTATCAATCCCAAAACAACTTACACCTCTTCTGCCACAAATGATCCTTTTCCTTTTTTTTCCCAAAGTTACAAGTTGCAGTTGTGATCTCAATCCTGTTCCTGCACCTGTAATTGAAGCCCCGTTTGTCTGTGTTGACACCCGTTATCACTGAAGTTGTCAATCGTTCTCTGGTTACTGGCTGTGTACCTCAGTGCCTCAAAAATGCTCGGATTAGACCGTTGCTTAAGAAAAGTGATCTGGACTCTGAAAACTTCAAGGACTTTAGACCAGAGTCTAACCTTCCGTTTATTTGTAAAGTCATTGATCAAACTGTCTGCTTTCAGCTTGTCAATTACGGAAACTAATAACCTGGGTGAAAGCTATCAATCGGCTCATAAGGTTGTTCATGGTACTGAAACAGCCCTGCTTAGAGGTCATGATGATACTTTGAGAGCGATTGATGACAACAGATCCGTTACCTTATATTATTACTTGACCTCTCGGCTGCCTCTGATCTAGTCGACCATGGAATTTACAACGTCGTCTTGAATTCCACTTTGGTATTAAGGGCAGTGCTTTATCGTGGCTTCAATCTTACCTCAGGGATCGTCGCCAGTTTGAGTCTGTCCGTAATGAATCTTCATTTTGTTATTCCCTGCATTATGACGTGCCACAAGGGTCAGTTTTCGGGCCCATATGGCCTCTATCTTTAGTACACCTCACCTTTCGATTTTGTACTCTATCTTTACGAAATAAGAGATCTTATCAGTCTTATTATTAAGTAGTTTTTATTACACGAGAAACGCCAGAGGATATCAATGTTAAATTGTACTGATCTTCAGTCATCAAGAACTTTTGTAAGCAAGAGAGGTTTTGTTGTTCCAATTAAATCAGTTTTCGACAACGTGTAGTACCATTTCTATGCGGACGATTCGCAAAGATACGTGTCGTTTGACTCGAACCTACCTGGACAATTCACTACCACCAGATTAGAAGCTTTCATCAGTGACGTTAGTAATTGGATGTCCTCAAATTGACTGACACTTACTCTGATAAGACAGATTTCCTCGTTTTCGTCTCCCATTTCCGTCCTTGGCCATTGCTTTCCCGGCCCCCATTCTGATTGGCAATGATTCTTTCAGTCCCTCAAATTCTGCCAGGAACATCGTATAACTCACACATACCGGCTACAACATACGTTGGGGATGACGTCCATTCTCTTAGCCATGAGAAGCAGTTCTTGGTGCTCATGCTATCATCATTCCATCTTGCTGTATGCAGCTTTCCCCTGCCATGCTTCATCACGTACTGTCTTCAACAACTGTTCTTCGTACTTTGATCTCAGCAGTTGCTTTGCCTTTGTCGCCATCACCTCCTTGTCCATCAGCTTCACATACCGTTGGTTTCGGGTTGGCAAGCCTCAGCGTCAGTCCAAGTTCCTTACTAAACCTCAGGGCCTCTGCAATCATTGACTGATATCCCAAAACTATTATTATTATTATTATTATGATCGTTATCGTTATCGTTATCGTTATCGTTATTATTATTATTATCGTTATCGTTATCGTTATCGTTATCGTTATCGTAATTGTTATTGTTATGGTTATCGTTATTATCATTATTATTATTATTATTATTATTATTATTATTATTATTATTATTATTATTACTGCCACAGTGAGTGAGCCTGAAGCGAACGAACGAGGCAGCCAAAACACATTTTTCGAAAAGCGAGGGATTGTGGTCAAAGGTGCAAGGAATTGTGGTTATGCGCGGATGGAAGAATTAAGATTCGCGGTATGACTTCGCTTCTCGTATCGTGTACACTCTCACGCAACGAGAAAATAAATTCGAAATCCTTAAATGAAAAAGGCCAAAAACTTGGAATGTTGTAGGAAACAATTCTTTAAATCGCCTCTCCAATTCTCAGGTCTGTGCAGTACATCGTTTCTCAGTTATTTGTCGAAGCGTTTAACGCAACTTTACCATCGGAGTTTTCTTGGTCCACCAATATGGCGGCCGGTAATCAACGAAAACATCTGGAGTTCACTTTGCGATGAAAGTGCTTACTTCTCGCTCATGAGATAAAATACATGCGTATGAACACATCTACTAATTTACTGCTCTGATTCATAGGGATAGAAATTTTTTTCCAACTTTGAAATAGATTTGTATCGTGATGTCACGCAAGGTGACAATCCGGAAATTCAAATGCTGTGCTTTGGATAAAAATTCAGAAGACCTTGCGATTTGATGACGTCACTGTGTCTAGAGGGGGGTCCAGAAGAAGGTCTAGTTGAGGATTCACCTCTTACACCCCACCCCCGGATTAGTCACCCCGTCGACGAACTAAAAGGCGTGAGAGAGACTGCTCGTGGTTTAGCTCAGAACTTTCACGTAGTTCACATAGTTGCACACGTCCTCCAATCTAAAGTTCGCTTCCGGAAACTCGGTGAACAATTAGGATGTGCCATTCATGGTTTAAGCCGATGTTATCATTATTCGCCCCACACTGATACTAATTTACACTGACTGAATAATGTACAACTTAATGCAATATGCGTGTCCAGGGCCTTGTTTGCAGTCGCGCCTTCAGATTGACACTGAATGAGAACGTATGTACACTCAGGCCTGAAATGAATGAATTAAATAATGTTACACGAAAATGTTGGCAGTGAGAAACTCTGCCTTTATTGACCAATAAACAAACTAGTTTTTACAGTTTAGTTCAGAGCGTTGTTCGTAACTTGGACAGAATAAAATGGTACAGAAATGCCACCTTCCACCTTAATCAAAGATGAAGCCCCGCGAAGGCCATAACGCGCCATGTTTGGGGAGAGGGGTGGTCTCAATTTTCCATTTAATCTGTTCAAGATTGTAGTTACTAGTTTCTCTAAAAGTTTTACACACAATTTTGTTTAATTTTTTTAACCGTCACTTCTAAAGATGTATGTTGTATCATACGAAACGCCAAGTTCAAATGCATTACTACATGTTTATCATCACAGTTTGTTTTTTGTATATGTACCACCTTCATATATGCTTATGTTAAAATTAGACTGTTCCAGGATCCCAGATAGTCGGGAAAGAGAAAAATATCCAACTAAGTCTCTCACTCAATTGAAGGATTATTCTTAATTGTCAATTTCTTCCAAGTCAAGTATTATCGTTCATTTTGGACACTGAAGGCTTGATATTGATCAATTGAAATGAACATATAACTTTTAAAAGCCAAGCTGGACTCGCAGCACTCGAACCTACAATTGTAGGAACGTTTGATTAATATCCGCTTAAAAGCCTGAAAAATTTCAGGACTTCAACAGGGTTTGAACCCGTGACCTCGTGATACCGGTGCGACGCTCTAACCAACTGAGCTATGAAGCCGCTGACGCTAGGAGCTGGTCATTTGTGGGTTCTAATTTTCCTGTGAGTAATGAATAAATTGTTAATCACTGCGTCCATACCTGCGAGGATGATAGTTTTATTTGATTTCATATCCGCAGTTCAGTATATCATTCATTTCATATATCATTTCGTTCATTGATTCATTATTCACTGGAAAATTAGAATCCACAAATGACCAACTCCAGTTGGTTAGAGTATCCCACCGGAATCGCGAGTTCACAGGTTCAAACCCCGTTGTAGAGTCCTGAAATTTTCAGTCTTCTCTTCGAAATTGCGTCCATAACTGCGAGGATCATAGCTTTTTTTGCGTTCTTTGTCACGCAGATGTCACGCAGGTACTCACTCCATCGCCTGCCACGCAAATTCAGGAGGCCTGGGAGCAAGAGCGGAAGCACGAGAACGGAAGCAGAAGATGGCGCTTGAAGGGC
Source organism: Montipora capricornis (assembly GCF_036669925.1). Taxonomy (NCBI): domain Eukaryota; kingdom Metazoa; phylum Cnidaria; class Anthozoa; order Scleractinia; family Acroporidae; genus Montipora; species Montipora capricornis. Next base: position 42,088,233 of record NC_090892.1, read on the forward strand.
AAGTCAGTTATCTGTCAACTGAATTCCCCGGGGTTTTGCAAAGACCACGGACTCCAAGGCGAACTCCGGGACTCAGAATAAACCAAGAAGACGAAGAGGAAATCAACGATGGAAGGACATCGCCAAATCTGGGAATGAGAGCTCCAATCATTGGTTACGAAGTGGTCGATGAACGCCAGAAATTTACGGTACGTTCGTTTGCGTTTTTTGTGTGGATTTCTTGAGGTTTAATACGAATACTTCGTCCCCCATCAAGTCTTTGATTTCGTAAAATGATATTTAATGATAAGCTTGTTGAGAAGAATTTGGAGAAAGAGCGATTTATTTTGAAGCACTAGTTGCTTGTAAAATGAAAGGATAATTATGTTTATGTATATAAGGCGCGTGACCTAATAAACATCTTTGTCTTGCAAGTTAAAAACTGTACGTCTTTGCGGGGTCATTTGCACGCAGCACGTTTGCAATCATTCGGGCCGAATTAACTTTACAGAGGTATGGTTACTCAACAATATTTGATAGATATGATTGAAACTGAAAAAATTGTTTCAGCAGAGATCAAAGAGTATAGAGGCATTGTATGAATTTTTGCAAATTCAAAATTAAAAGAAACGGAAATCCTTAGCCGTAATCCGAGACGATTTTGACTAGGTGTAGTTCATGTTTCCCCAGGCACTTCGACAATGTCAAGTAATCGTTCAAGTTTCGGTGCTTTCCTTTAACGTTTTCGTGAATATTAATTGACGTCATTATGACCATTACATATTATGACGATTTTAATGCATCTTGTAATTCAATTAAGAGTGATGTTTTCCTTAAATGTAAAGCTAATATTGGCTAGATTGCAGAATACCCGGTCAAAAGAACTATTTGCGGGCAGAACTGCTTTGTATACTTTTAAGTGTGAAATGCTTTCTTCTTCTTAATAAATACTTAAGCTCCTACAAACAGGAAATAGTTTGGTCAGGATTAGGCTTTATTGACCTATTTAAGAGTCCTTTCAGTTTCTGTCGTTTTCTTTTTCATCTATCTTCCCATATTTGCAGAACAGGAGCATAGTTTTTTAGGACAAGTTAAAGGAGAATGCTTGAGCATAATCTAAATACCTTGTTGTTATAATTGTGCATTTTAAAACAGTTGGACTCTGGAGTTCAACTTTCAACAGGTTTCCTATTCATTGGGACAAGAATGTGTGACACAGTTGGTAGCCTCAAAGCCTGTCAAAAAATAGAAACCATTGTAGTAGACTGGTCAATACAACACTGAGTGTGATCACATTAATGTGTTGTGCTGAAAGATCATCAGCAAAACTTGACCTGTCTAATTGAAATTCTTACTTTACTGCCCAGATGCAATGAGATGTCTGCCCCTTAAAGGGCATCTCTTTCAAAAAGATGATGATGATGATGCCCCCCACCCCCCTGCCTCCTTTTGTCTGTTGGCTTTAAAAAGTAGCACATTAGCTTTGTGTAGAAAGCATTTCTGTATGATTTCAGAGGGCAAAGAAAGACTTAGGAACAAGATTCCAGTCCTAACAATAAATAACAATACACGTACATTGCCTCATGAACCTTGATAACATCCCAACCGGTGGTCCAGCATCTTAAATAGTGAAGTCACAGGTTCTAGTCCTAGGGACATTCAGAATTTTTCCAGAGTACTGTATTCCCAATTCAACATCGAAAACAATTAATACATCTCTTCGTCAATTTATCAAGGTTAAAATAAAATTATACAAATTTTCTTCTGCAACACAATTGCAAGAATGCCAACAAATTTTAATAATACATGTAGCAGTAAAGTAGGATCATATTATTGTCATCTCTATAGTATTATTAACTTTTGGTAACTTAAGTTTTGACCTCCGTTCCTCCTCCCCCTCCCCTCCCCTCCCTTCCTCTTTGCTCTTACCCCCATCTTTGGCAAGACGACTGAGACTTGGAAAAATGAGTTGGAAATTTGGCACTGAATGACAGATGTAGACGAAAAGTAACAGGCACTTGTAGTTTATACTTTATCATTGCACGGACAGGCACAAGCAAAAGGCACATCGAAATCGATGTGGAAAAGTTGAGCAAGAAAAATGGATGGCAAACTCTTATTGGCAAATAGGACAAGATATTTCATTGGGATTCTGTCGATGTAGCGTATGAAAATTACACCAAATTTGACACATATCACAGAGAAGAAGGACAAGACATGTCCAGCTTTATCATCGAGTTTGAAAGGAGGTATGATCTTTGCAAAAAAGTCGGATATGTCATTGCCTGATGCTGTTTTAAGTTTCAAACTCCTCAACAGTGCTGGTCTATCAGAAACAGATAGATAATTGGCTTTAACTGCAGCTAGGGATTTAAAGTTTCTCTCAATGAAATCTGCAATTAAGCGAATCTTTGGAGGTTCATCACATTCAGACAGTCTTGTGGGTGGCAGTGGTATCACAGTTTCTAAAGCAGGAAAGTGTGTGCCATACAAAGTCTGGCAATCCACATCATAGATCAACTGGGAGATCTGGTTTTAACCACGGTTCTAGTGGTGAAAAAGGGCAGAAACTGAAGAATACACAAAAGGGGACAAGTCCATTGGACAGATATGGGATTCATACAAAATGTGCAATATGTGGATCTGTTTTTCACTGGGTAAAGGACTGCCCCCACAAGGAAGATGTTCATGAGGCTGTTTGTGAAAACCAAGAAGAAACAAGGGATTGTACCATAACTTTGCTTGTACATGTAAGAGCTGTGGATCCCAGTGAAGTACTCATGTGTGAAGCCTTTTCTTTTCTGTGGCCAACAATGGTTAAACAACTACATTGATCTTGGAGATAATGATCAGAAATTGCAAGTTAATAGAAAACCCAGTGATCATATCTTCAGATTTGGAGATGGTCAGCAGGTTTAATCTGAACAACAAGTTACCATCCCAGCTATACCGGTATGTCCAATTGGTGGTACAAAGTGCACCATTGAAACTGATGTTGTGGAAAGTAAGCTGCCTCTTTTGCTGCACAAGAATTCCTTAAAGAAGGTTCAAACTGTGTTAAAACAGTGACTTTGCAAAAATGTTTGGTCAGCCAGTGCAACTGTTTCAAACATCTTCAGGCCCTTATTGTGTTCACCCATTGACTCCCAGGGGATCCCCATTGACGAGTAAAATAGTCAGGCGTTAGACAGAGTAAAAAAGTCTGGCCCGTTTAGGCCGGTTTGGGGTTAATTTATTAAATAATGACAGGGAGTCACATTTTTTTGGCAAACCAGGTTTCAAGAAGTCAAGATGTGGACACATCATTTCAAACACAGTTGTACACTGAACAGGAAGCCCTTCAATCAGAAGTCCTGCAGGTGATTGAACTCTATGACAAAGGACAAACAAAGGAAGGAACTAATTAAAATTCAAAAACACTTTGGACATACATGTACTACTGCAGACAAACTACTGTAACAAAAGCTCTTGGTGAATGCAGGGGTGAGAGATTTGGAGCTGTTTGAAATGCTGAGGCAAGTGGTTAACAACTGTGAAACCTTTGCATTACACAAGAAGACACCCCCAAAGCCAGCAGTTGGGCTTCCACTTGCTACAGATTTCAATAAAACTGTGACTGTAGATTTACATGAGTTGGAGACAAATGTCTGGTATCTGCACATTATAGATGAGTTCACCAGATTCAGTGCAGGTGCTATTGTCAAAAGAAAGCTGCCAAATGTCTTTGTCCAAGAGATATTTGGGTGTCCAAAGTCCTTGTTTAGTGATAATGGTGGTGAAATCAATAACAGTGAGACGAGAGGTGTGTGAAAACATGAACATTGAGGTCATCACAACTGCTGCATATGCACTATTAATTTAGTAATGGTCTTTTGGGGAAGCACAATCATTTTCTAACCAACATCCTGCTGAAAGTCAAACATGCGGAGAAATGCAGCTGGGAGGCTACCTAAGCAGAAACAGGCATAAGCCAAAAAAAACCTTTGCCAAGTGCTAGTCATGTACATGTACATGAACTGTAGATGTAGATGTAGACGGTAATCGCCTCTTTCAAGTGTCAATGAAGCCTTGTCTTAAACGAGGTTGTCGTTTCCAGATATGGAATGTGGATTTCAGTCTTTACCGAAACAACAGAGCCAGATATTCTTGGTAAACAGAGGCGAAAAAATGGGTAAGTTGCAGAGAAAAGAAACCAAAATTCACGAAATTCAGGCTAGTGTACAAAGTCCAGAGATGCTTGGCAGCTCAGACCTCAGTACCTTAGGACAAGTGCTTTTGGAAATCCACTCGTCCGCGATATGAGAGTGCATGTACTCATCTCAGACGGGCGGAAGAGCATAAGTTTTTCGCCCTGCAAGAGGCCAGACAATAAAGAATGAAAGGGAGCTGGCAGATTTATTGGTCAAGATGGTAAGATCATTTTGTCAGACATGGTGGAGTTGTGGTCAGTGTCCATGTACATGTGTACAGGTTGCAAAAATCTTGTGAGGGGCAGCATGCTTTGAGAAACATTAGTGAACTTCCTGGAGCCCAGCAAAAATCCAATGGTGAGCCAGAGACAGAAAGCCAAATTTTGTTGACTCGGAACTTGATAATAATGTTGATACAGGAGCAAAGCTTTGTCCACAATCCACACCAAACATAGAAGTGCAAGTCCAAGAGTCAAAAGTAAAAAGAAAAGCAACCATATTTAACGTTGATATCTTGTAACAGTAATTCAACTGACAAACCTGACGTCAATGGTGCACTCATTTTACTCCCCCCTCGCTATCAGTGCTCCGTTTTACGGGTATTTAAAGCTATGTACGTAAGCTACACAGAACGGAAAAAAGTCGAAACAAGGATGTGAGATCCGGGAATCGAACTCAGGACCTCTTGCACCAAGGATTCAAATGCAGACGCGGTCAAAGAAAAATTACTGATGACGTGGAAGCAGGACAAACAGTTGAACTAATATCTGGATGGGAGACCATCAAGATATGCCTATTGTAGACACCATATGCATCATAGTGCCTTTTTTCAATTGGAATACATATTTAGCGGAATATTGACCATTCATAACATTAGGAGGCTTAAATCTACATGTAGGTGTAATCATTTATTATCAAGTGCGTTCGTTGGGAAAACATTATTGATCGGAGGCTTCAAAGTTTCAGCATACATTTACCACTCCTGTTTTGTTAGATCTTTATTTGCTCCCAATTTATTACCGCATACCATGTAGCACTTTTATTTTAAGGGGTTTAATTTTTGCGGATAGTACCTGATCTGCAACAATAAGTTCCAGCAGAAAAAAAACACCAGCAAAATTAAAAACCACAAAAATTTACTTCCGTTAATATAATTAAAAATGGCTTTCAATGCACTTGTGTTACTATCTCGTACATTGGGTAAAAAATATCGTATGTTTTGATATTTGCCTTGAGAAAAAGCAATCAGAGCTTGCTACAAACAAAACATCTCTCTGAGGCACAAGAAACAAACTCAAAGCAGAAAGGTCATGTTTAACTTTCTCAAACAGGTCATTTTCTAAGGGCTCTAGGATGCCACATCTCTTCCACCCATTCTCGATGATTGAGGGCTTTAATTTATCCAAAAAGTAATAAACGTTGAAGAGAAAAGAAGACCGCAAAAAGTAGTTCCCAGCAGAAATTTCAGTCAATCCAAGTGGCAAAAATTTGTTCCTGCAAACCTCAAAAAATCTCCAATCCACAACATAAAAGTCTTGCAAAAATTTCATGCTACACGGTAGTATCTTTTAACCTTGTTAAGCGCTATGAGCTGTTAGGATATGAGCGCTATATCAGTATGATTATTATTATAATTACTATTATCATTATCATTATCATTATCATTATTATTATTTACGCGCTGAGTATTAATATGTGAGGCTTGTGGAATGTGGCTAAAAATAGAAAGTTTAGAGTAAAGACGTAAAAATCAAGATGCCCATGTACACCCTGTATGTATGACATAATTCAAGATGGCACTGAAAAAGCAGATGAACAAAAAACGAAAACTTGCTAAAGCTCACACTGTGCACTGCATACCCAAGATATTGGCGAATGCAATTACGGTAGTAACATTAAGCATAATAGTTAAATGAAAAACTCGTTATATCCATATGTGTATTGTTGTAATTTCGTAGATTGGGAGGAAACAACGAAAAAATGAAACATCAAAAATAAAAAAAGAGATACAAAAGACAATAAGACTGGAAGTACATGTATATGAATCTCTCTTTGGTTTTTTGAAATAACTTGATGACAGCAGTATTGGTCAAAGGAAAGTTGCTATTCCAACATTTAGCACCTGCAAAAGTATAAGGCATCTGACCTCTTTTATCAACCAAGGGAAAAAACATCAAAACTTTCCTATAAGCTATTGCTTTTTAGCAAGGTCTGCATGAATTCTTACTTTATCCTTCAGGTTTACAAGATTGAAGTAAAAGGTCCCAGTAGGAGTTGGTTTGTCTTCCGTCGCTACACAGATTTCACACGTCTCAATGACCGGGTAAGGCTGAGATACATGTAGTCAGTACTGGAAGGACAGTAAAAAACAGTCAGCGCATTCCCTTCTTTGCATATTCTGAGAGTTCATTGATACTTTCAAGTTAACATAATCACTAAATTAAGTTACATTCTTATGCACTACGCTCAAACGAATGTAAAATATTTTAATTCCTTAATGCTCTAAAATTCACAACAAGCCCTAACCATTCAAATTAGAAGAATTCAAACATGTACCAATAGAAAATTAATTACATTGTTAAGGAAAAATAGCTGAGTGCAAAGTTCTTCTCTACTGCAATTTTGCTAATGGACAATTTGACATGGGTTATTCCCTTTCTTGCTGGCTGACAGAAGTTTATATGAAATTACTATTTACATGTAGAATCGTTTACTGGGAAAGGACAAAAAAACGACAAAGAGTTCAAAAGCTAATTGTCCATTGGCAAACTTGTGTTTTCAGGAGACCACAAATCCAGTCAAATTAAAGCAGATGAAATCAAATTTTTGTGGTAGATAAGAGGAAAACTGGAGGACTCAGAGAAAAATCTACAGTTTTATTGAAGCAGAGTACAGTACATGTAGATAACCAATGCACTCTACCCACTTATGACACTGTGGTCGATAAACATACCTAGGACACATTAGAGAAAGGAGAAATATCTGACCAATGCATTCAACCTGCTCCCTCAATCAGGTTAACATCGTTTATTCACCCATTGACTCTAGGAGTGAGACTTAATAGCAGGGCTGTCAACCACCAAAGTCTTCAAATATTGATCTAATAATAAACAATTATTGGATGAGGTTGAGCATGATATCATGAATAGGCCATTTTACAGTTATTTGCTCAGCAACCAAGCCTATGAATGGCTGAGAGGCTGCTGGTGACCTTGCATTGATACAGACCTCACTGCTTTTATCATGTAAAATGTGTTGTTGTAACGCTAATTAGTCCGTATTAACATTACCAAAGCATGAAGGTTTGTATCAAAACAGGGTCACCGGCAGCCTCGCTTCCATTGCTAGGCCTGGTAACTTAGCCACAACTGTAAAATGGTCTATTATCAAAACCGAGGTCTGTGTTATCTGCCGAAGCCGAAGGCTGAGGCAGATAACACAGACACGAGGTTTTGATAATTCATGATATCATGCGAAAACTGAATTCAATAATAATTACTGTTTTATTGTACGTTTTTGACCAATTTGATTTCACATAATTCATCCTCAGAAACAGAAGCGAAGCGTTCAGCCATTTTGTTTCTAAGGAGAACACTGCAAGGGGCTTAGTAACCAGGCAGACATTGAACTTGACATGATAAATGTAATATCTGCAGCTGATATTACATTTACATGTATCATGTCAAGTTCACAAGCTATTGTGAATTTATTGAATGCTCTCAACCAATCAGATTTTTCAGAGTGAGTCTGATGTATAATAATAATATTGATTGGGATGGGATGATAAAATTTAATGACATCATAACGCTTGTGACGTCATTGCTGGTGACGTCATATTACGTCTTTTAGGCAAAAAAATACTCTTTGACTCCATTCAATGTATTTAAATCGGAATCTTAACAGATTTTTCAGCTACATTATTTTGTCTTTACAAGTTGGAAACCAAATGTTAAGAGTCCTTAAAACTCCCCCTGAATCGAAGTTAAAAATCGACATTTTCATCTCCATGATTTGACAGTCAAGTACACAAGACCTCATGCAACCTAGGCAAAAAGACAGAAAACACGCAAAAAGATGTCATTGGCATTCCAACACTTGATTTGATTGTTATATTTCAGACCAATCACATTTTTGCTTAAATTATGATTTTTACGTTTGAATTTTGTTATTATCGATGTTATAATAACTAAATTTTATTGTTGTGAAAGTCAATTCTCACTAGAAATGACAAGCTTCGGCAATTAATCGGGAGATTTGAGACCGTAAAAATTCTAATAAAAAAACTAGAAAAATATGGAATACAAGGAATAGCAAAGGAACGGTTTATCGCTTACCTAACCAACAGACAACATGTTGTTTCACTAAACAGTGTATCATCTGGCTTACACAACATCACTTGTGGCATTCCTCAACATTCCTCAAGGGTCCATGTTAGGGCCTTTATTATTTTTTATATATATTAATGATTTTCAGGAAAGTTCTGATTTACTTGTCGAATTCCACCACTTTGCTGGTGATTCTAATTAAATTCGTCTTACAAACATACATGTTAGAACCCACTAGATCTAGAATCTGACGCTAACAGGGAATTAATCAAAATAAGTGAATGGTTATGTGCAAATAAATTATTTCTGAATATCGAGAAATCAAATTTTATTATTTTCCATTCTTATCAAAGGCGTCTTGATAGGCATATAATCCTTAGCATCTCAGGAATACCCATGAAGCAAGTCGAGTCAATCAAATATCTGGGCATCTTTATTGATCTCAACACTTATCATGGAAACATCAGGTTAATCAAGTCACAAAAAAAGTTAGAAGAGGTATAGGTATTCTTTCCAAAAGACGGTATTTTATCAACACTAGAACACTTCTCCAGCTATACTATGCATTAATATATCCATTTCTGATATACACTGTATGCTCTTATTACGTGGGGAATTACATATAAATCCACTCTTACAGCTGTAACCTTCTAATTATTTTACAAAAAAAAAAGGCTGCACGCATTACAACTTTTTTTGATCAACGTCCGAGCCCATTATTCAAACTGATAGATCTAGTTGAACTACAGCTGGCCATATTTATGTATAAATTTCATAACCGTCTCCTCCCCTCCACTTTCAATGATCTCCTTACTCCTGTGCATCAGATATCATACATGTGTATAATACTAGATTATCAGCCAAGCATTCATACTTTCTACCAAAAACTAATTATGGAATATTTAATAGGGACCTTTAGATTCTAGGATGAGGACAAGAACGAGTACGAGATTTGACTGCCCGGTTTTAGGGAAAATTCTGACAAGATTCATAACCCGGACAATTAATCTTACTCTTTGTTAGCAGTGTAGGTTGCTCAGTTATTTTTATTGCTGGTAACTTAACCATTTTTGCTGATCAAAAAATGCCAAAACTGCTACCATGTTGTTGACTTGTTTTGATACGACGATATTCTTGCAAAACGTTGTACTAAAATGATGACGGTATCCCGTTTTTCCCACCAAAATGACGCTGGTTAGCGCGCTCACTGTTGCTCATTGAAAAAATTTCGTACTCGTTAGTCGTTCTTGTCCTAGAATTTAAAGCTCTCTAATAAAAGGTATCAAGGTGGAAAAGTATGGAACAAGCTCAATGAATCTTATAAAAAATGTTGTTTTCTCAATTTAAACAAAAATTAAAGCCAATTAATTTTTATTCATGATTACTAATTTTTTTTTTACTAAATAAGCTTCTTCTTTGTCTTCTGTTTCCTTTGCTTTTTTTTCTGTTTGTACTTACTTTTTATGTCTATAAGTAAAAGTGGTAACAGTCCAAATTCGAACTACCGGTATTGCCTGGCTCCCAGGTTTCGCTAGAACTTGTAGTTTATTTGCTTTTTCCTTCCATATATATAATGTAGTATATTTACAATACGTAATGGAGCAAATGAACTTCTTCTTCTTCATAATCTTGAGACCGGGAGGTATGGTCCAAAATCTGGAGTCTCCCGGATTATCCGGGAGAGTTGACAGCCCTGTAATAGATTTTACTCTGTCTAATGCCAGACAATTTTACTTGTCAATAGGGGGTGATTCAGGAGTCGATCCTATAGGTGAAATTTGATAACTGATGTCTTTCTCTACCTTATAGGCTCTTTGGTTCTGCCCCTGGGGCCTGTTTCTCAAAAGTCCCGAAAACTTTTCACAAAAAGCCATTTGTCAAACTGCTAACCGCTTGTTCAGGATAGCCAATCTTTTAACAAGTTTTGAAGGTAGTAAAAAGCAAACGGACTGTGAAGTTTGACGACTTAAATCCTCTCCGTTCATGAGATACAGAGGAAATTGTGACACCCGAAAATGGCCCGAAAAGTATCGGGAC
>NC_090892.1:42103763-42108763 GCF_036669925.1 Montipora capricornis
GAATGGATACTCCAAAATAAGGCGAGACTCTTAGTTTTGTGTACAATAAAGTGCCAAACGATCTTACTAAAGTTTTACTAAGTTAAAAAAAAACTGTGAAAAGAGAGTGTCAGTGGCTCTGCAAGCTGGTTTTCAGACATGCCTTGTAAGAATTACAAGGTATAAATGTTAAAACCACTGATTAAGGACGGTGCCTACTATTGTTATTGCGCATACGTTCTGCGCATTTCGAAATAGTAGGATTTCCTATGGGTTGTGCTTGCTAATACAGGGATATTTATTGCGCGGCTCAAAACTATGCGCAGAAAGCAGAACTTAGCAAGTGCTCTTGGTATCCAAAAAGAAAATTTGGGGTAACCACGCATTTTTCAGAGATAATTAAGCTTCAATTTGGAAAAGAACGCCATACATTGCTCTGTATTTTAAAGCTTTTTACAAATATTGTTCATTATTTATCTTCGAAAAATGCGTGGTTACCCCCAGTTTTCTTTTTGGATTTCAATAACACTTGTTGAGATCTGCTTTTCCCACATATTGAGTAAACCGCGCAAAAATACCTTTGAATTAGTAGGCACCGTCCTTAACTAGGTATAGCTTGACGCTAAAAATTATTTAACAATCGTAGATCAATTCCTATAGACTCTTATCAAAACGTAACTAATCTAGTTTCTATGTGAAGAGAATTTAAAAACGAGAGTAATAATCAGTAACGATCAGAATTTACTATATAATAATACGAAACAAGCCATGTAACAAGTAGTGCCTTCCGTTTAAAGCTTGCAAGATCCTTTATCTCACGTATTTGATTTGACCGTTGGTTCCAAGCCATTACACCTCGATAAGAGAAAGAACATTTAAGAAAATTCGTTTTAGGTAGCGGTAATTGGAGGTCATAGTTCGAACCCCTCAAGTTATAATTGTGAACTTCAGAGGTTCTATGAAAATGCTCCTGAAGATACGTCGGACAATTATTATTGAATATTTTTAAACGTCGGAAATTAACAAGTGCCTTTTGTCTCTTTCTTCTAAGTTAGACCACTCTAGAGAATTTAATACCGCTGATGATCGAATAGAGTAATCAGCCCTAGTAATAATCTGTGCTGCTCTATTTTGCAACTTCTGTAATTTGTCAGCACGTGCTATTGGACCAGTCACTCCATACAACATCACAATAATCAAAGTAAGGTTGTACACGTGAATAGTAAATTGTTTTAAGAGTCTATTGATTGTCAGTTAGTTTTCTAGCTAAATACAGCATTCGCAAGCCATTCAAGACTTATGATGAAACATGTTTGATCTGATCATCCCAAGTTAGCATTTCATCGATATGAGCCTCCACGGTTTCACGACTTCGAAACCGCATCAAAATCGATGCGGTTTGGAACTGTTTACACGGAACCATTTTCCCCAGGAAATCAAAGTCGTGATGGTATAAGCGAGCGCTGCACTGCGTGCTAAATTCACCATTTTGAATCGAACAATACCAATTTCGCGCCAAAATAGTAACCGCATTCAAATCGATGCGGTTTCGCTGTTTACACGATAGATGAAATCGTTTCCTTTTGAAAACGCTCCATTTTTGGCAGCGTTTTCAAATCGACCCGGTTTCGGCAACGGTCTCGGTGTTGTGTAAACAGAAGGCGTAACCACATCAAAAACGATGCGATTACAAATGAAACCCGGTTTCGTGTAAACGCTGCCTTAGTAGAAGTTTTATGTTCAATTGGCCTATCATCCATCTTTAAATTCGTGAATTTAGCTTTTGCCAATTTTTTCCGAGATGGAAAGAGGGGGGTAAAATGAGCGCACCGTCGGCTTCCTGGGAGAATACCTTGTAGAGGGTAAAGGAATTACCGACGTTAAACAAGGTGTGCCTTTACCTTTTTACCAATCGAAAATTTCAAACCCCAAATCCTTCGATCATCCCTGTCACTTGAAATCCGGGTTGTTTTTCCGTTTACAAAGAATTTTCAGAAAACCCGGTGGAACTTTCCATCGGGTGAAAAACCACAGGCAAACCACCCTCCGACATCGACGTCAAGGCCGAGAATTAGCGACGAAGAAATCGAAAAGGAACGGTGGTTTGGTATATTTTGACACTAAATTGAAGACCGAAAATATGTCACAAGTAATTTTGGTCAATTTTCTTTGTGCTCCAAAGGTCGTCAAAGAAGGTTAAAGACATCTGATGACATCCATTGAGCCTCTCATTACGTTTAAATTTTGCCTTGATTCAACCTTCAACTACCTATCCGATCCCCTCCCCGCCTAACCATTATGGGTCGATTTGTAAGGTCAGTTGGTGTCACACATTAATTTTTCTTTTCGTCCACAAAAATGACTGGAAAGCATTAGAATTGACTATTAAGCAGTGAAAATATCCTTTTCAATGCATACATGAGACGAAATTAAAGTCAAATTCAGAAAAAGCCAAGTTTTCTTGCCGGTGATTAAAGAATTGTGCAATCAGCAACTTGTAAGATTATGTTTGCAATCAAACTGAGGTTTCGAGTGCAAATTTTACAAAGACATTTGTGGGCATTGACCAGCGCTTCTGTAAGTACAAAAGTTGTGATTTACTTGTGCTCTGGATGTGATTTGCGAAGTAGGTAAGTAAGTGGCGCATTTACGATATTTACAATAATTATAGGATTCACGAATTGCGGGAAAACTTCGGAACTAACAAAAATACATAGACTACGTTTACACTCGGGGTAAAGTTTCCGGATTTTTAAATGTTTTCGGATTCGGGTTCGTGCATGTTTACATTAAAACCATTCTGGGATGTACAACTGTTTCACTACTCAAAATGGCTTCCAAAGCCAACATCAGAAAAAAATAAAGGCACGTTGAACTAGAGTGATAGTAAAGTGGAACTGTTACTAGGAGGGGTTCGATCTTATTCATCACAACAAGCGTTTGAAGGCCATGAGTGAGGTTCCTTGAAGAGAAAATATGAAGACTTACGAAGTGAATTTGTATCACGGTCAGTATGAATCGCCAGCAAAATCAAAGATCTCAGGAAAATGCATGAGAACGCCGTATATTCTGGTAACTCGGCGGTCATGTTGTGCAAACGCAACGTTAACCCGAAGGATCGCGGGCGGGCTTAGACAATCCAGATTCGTGGAATAACCTGTTTAGACGAATGAAATGTTTCGGATTCAAAGTATTCGGATACAAAGTCCGGATCCATAACGCTTCGGATTCTTCACGTCGAATCTGGGAACTTTTCGTACCGGATTAATGTTTTCGTGTAAACACCAAAACGAATCCGGTACTTACGTTCTGGATTTGTCACGAATCCGGAAACACTTGCTCTAGTGTAAACGTAGTCATAGTCTTCATTTTAAGATTTGCAGTCAGTAGAAATATTTTATCGTTGTGCATGACATAGCATTCATAGCAAGGACGAACAAATCAAGGTAGAAAATTTCATTTATTTCTTTGTTGTTATTTATTGTCTCAAATTGCACGCCAAGCGAATGGCTAGTTTCCTGCTACATGCTCGATAATCGAAACTGCTTAACTATGGAACGCCCATCAAGTTTGGAGCTGCAGGGATTTCCACATCACGCGTTGAACTTTATATGACTTTTCTAAAGTGACGTGTCACACCAAGAAAAACACACTTGCCCCGTATGTTAGTATATTGAAAAACAAAATCCGATGAACTGAAATTCGGACAAGGACAAATAATTTTATTTGAATTTCCGACAGCGACGCGAGTAATGATAAAAGCCCGACACGGGAGATTTTAAAATTCAGACAAGTGACCCGGGACTCCCCCCCCCCCTCCCCTTTCTCCCTGGCAGGGCCTCCATAATTCAATCAAAGCTCAAACAAAGCCGTCAAATGAGTCCTGCGTTATATATTCTGGTCGTTCTGAGCTGTTTTAAGCGTCCTCTCTAAGCGAGATCTTTTCTCGACCGCCGGTTAGAGAGTCGACTCTCTCACCTCAATTTTGTAGAATCTCTAACCGCCGGTCGAGAAAAGATTGAGATTGTTTACCATTTACAAACAGAAACCGGTTGGTACTAGGTTTGTTCAAATGGTAAGCAAAGAACTCCCGAATAGGAAATTTAGTTGGGATAGGCGTGTACCATTTGCAAAATTCGTTCAAGTTTACCGACGCGAGAGAGTCTGGAGGGAGGCAAAATCATATGGGAATGCAAATGGTAAACACGTTTTCCGTTTGGGAGTTTTGGACTACCTTTCGAGAAATCCATTTCTTGGAATCCCAGCTAGCTTTGACAAGAGCACATGCAGACCAATCATATGTTGAATTCACTAAACAGGAAACAGTGACGTAGAATTTCAACATGGGCATGTTTTGACATTGAAAACTTGGCTACGTCATCTGGTATTTTTAAATTTTGTCAACCCGAAGTTTTGTCGGTGGTCGGAAAATTTGATTATCATCAGAATTAAATGTTTGAAAAAGTGAACATCTCTACATCATCCATACCGATTGCGCTTTCTAGTGTGTAACAAATTAGGAAAGTCGAAAAAATTGGGAAAACCTGTCGGGGGAGGCCCGGGATAATAGAACCCGAGGGTCTTCCCCTCACAGGATTTGCATCACACCAGGCTTCTCTTCATCCTTTGTATCAACTGCAGTAAAATGCATTGAAAACTCTGCTTTGACGGCAAAATGTCGGAAAGTCCAGGTATTGTTACACCTTCTCCTGCCGGTAGACGGCTTGTAGGTCCGTTAAGTTCTGCGAAAGAAAGAAATACTGCGGAATTACTCTCTTCACCAAGTGATGGTGTGCTGAAGGAAAATCTGGATACGACAAATTTGGATGGCTCCACGCCGTCCACAATTTCCATGCCGAGAATTGACTCCTGCATACTGGGAAAAGAAACCTTGGAGGAGAGAGATAAGTATACGGTAAGTGAAAAAATGGGATATTTCAATATTGTGATCAATCAGTGTGATCAAGCGTGCGTGGAAAAAAAAACTTTTCACTCGAAAACTCAGATGATGGATATAAATT
>NC_090892.1:42113763-42123763 GCF_036669925.1 Montipora capricornis
ATTTTAGAACTTTTGTCAATCACTGGAAAGACAATTGGCAGATATTCGTCAGCAATTTCGTGAACAGAGTGCTGAATACAATGCTGTCAAGATAGAACTAGCACAAGTGAAGTATTGCAACCAAGACAACCAGGACCCAGTAAACAATCCTCAGAAACTGCAGGATGATTTTGAGATAACCATCAAGGTAAGGTTACTAGGTAATGTTTAACTTTTGGAAAGTGTAACATTTCACATTTAATGATAATTTGGAGGCAAGGTAGCTGGTGGATTAGTTTCTCCTTTCCTCTGGCATCAATAATGTTTGAATTTCTACAATTATTTTCTCACTGCTCGCAAAGATAAAAGAGGCTTGGTCATACCTCTTCTGGGCTCAAAAAAGACGATTCGACCCTTTTTATTTGATGTGTAAGAAAACGAATATCAATGTCTTTCATTATTTATTTTTATTTCATCACAATACAGCTAAATATTGAGCAACAATCAGTTCATAACTTAGCAGTGAACTATCACATCATTTATGTTGGTAAAATCTAGGTAGCAGGATAAAAATCTTACATTGATGGACCTTCACAAGTAGTTATATGGGCTCATTCAGACCCATTTTGACAGGTAATTATCAAATGACATCATCAAGAAGAAAAGAAGGGGGCGTGCATGAATAAGGGGCAAGTTTGAACACGTAACCCTAGGGCAACGTGAAGCAACACATGCATCCCATTGTGCGTAAATTAGGGTTGGACTAATGAGATGGAAGTCACTTAATATGTATAGGAGGGTTTTTTCATTGATAAGAATGCAAAGGAGGCGTGCATGAATTAGGGGCAAGCGAAAAGAGCAATGGCTTGACTCCACAGCCAATGAGTTAGAGGTGATGTCATCATGGGCCGATGAGACACTACTGACGTCAGTATTCATTAACTTAGAAATAAGACTCATGGTTAATGACAGGATACCCATCATACCAGTTTTTTGGTCCTTTTTCTAAGTGAATGAATACTGACGCCAGTGGTGTCTCATTGGTCCATGATGACATCACCTCTTACTCATTGTCTCTGGGGTCAAATTTTTTTTTTTTTTTTTCGCTATATATTTGCAATACCACCCAGCTGGTTGGGTGGAATCTTAACAGAACCCCAACACACACATCTCTCTTACTTTCTCAACAAAGAAATCCCTGTGCTTGTATGTGACTGGCATCTCTGTAGGGTTATGCTGTCTCTTGGGACCAGCCATGCTCCCAACTTGCCCCTAATTTATGCACACCCCTTTTGCCTTCTCATCGATGAAAAACCCTTGTGTGGATATGTGACTTGCATCTCATTAGCCCAAGCCTAATTTATGCAAAATGGGATGCATGTGTTGTTTCACGTTGAACTAGGCTTACATGTTCAAACTTGCCCCTAATTTATGAATGCCCCCTTCTTTTGTCCTTCTGATTGATGACATCATTTGATGACTATGTCAAAGTGGGTCTGAATGAGCCCATATAACATTTGGTTAGGACAAAAATGTCATGAAAGTCAGTTATGCTGAAATGCATTAAGCCCTTTGGAAGATGTGGATGCTCCCTGGTTCAGGGCATGAACTTTTGTATTTCTCAACGTACTTACGGAAGTACGGAAGAGACTGTGCATCAAATTATCAGTATTTTATTTACAATGATATAACTATTCAAATATATTATCTGAAATGAACAAAATTACGTAGCAATCATCGAAAGATTTGAATACAATAAATCACTTAACTAAAGAAAAGAAAACAATTATAAAGGGAACTAAATTCAACTTACTTCTGTGACATATTTCCATAAAAGTTGAAAACTCTTGAAACTGCACAAACTACTGGTGAAAAAACTGATACTAGTCAGCTGCTAAATGAACTTTGAATGAACTTTTAGTAAGTGTCAATTGTATGACTTATACAAAATGTATGCTGACTTATATCCTTTTAAAAACAAGGACACATGCAGTCAACTGAACTGAAATCTAAGCCTGTTTTACCTAAGTGAATTCTTTCAAAATGTTTATCAAAGCTTTATTTGCATTTCCATTTAGTGGTGAACATGTCACGTCAACAATACTCGTGCTAGTGGAAGAGGACAAAAATTAATGAAAACTATTTTATTTTCACAGGGCCTGAAAGATCAGCTCACCACTGCAGTAGAAAATGAGAAAAGAGCTCAAGATGAGCTGGAGGTCTTAAAAGAAGAAATAAGTGCTGAGCGAGCATCAGTTCAAGCTTCGAGGATCATTGAAATGCAAAAGAGGGAACTTGCAGTCAACAAACAAATAGAAACATTTAACAAGTCTCAAGAGGCGTTGAATAAAAGAATTGACTCCCTTGCTGTAGCCATGGGGCAGCTATCCAAGGTGCAAGTTGAAATCGCTGGACGAAAACTTGGTGAGGACAAGAACATAATTATTAATTTTCTTTGTCAAAACCCTGAAAGCCACATTGAAACGGATCACAAATTCTTGTTCTTTTTTATTTTCCATTTTTTTAGAAGTGGACGCAAGCGATGGCATATCAGAGCAAGCAGTTCGTCTTAAAGGGGTACATTGCAAAGCTAGGCCATTTTCAGTGGTGATTTAGTCACCACATTAGCCTGTAATTTCTTTAACTGCTGATCATAGCTAAAGACAGCCAAATTATAGTATATTTAATGATATAAAGTTGCATGTTGATCCCAGGCCTCCTCTGTTGGTGTGAGAATGCCAAGGAGTTTTAATGAATTATGAGGAGTTTGGTAGGCAGCCAGCTATTTTTTCATGTAGTAATTTTACGGTGGCTGCTAAAAAATCCTGAAGCCACAGACTTGGAAAGGGAGGCAATTAGCAAACATCAGCTGACATTGATTTAATACTCTGTCTCAAGAAGCTGTGTTGATCCCCATCCACTTCGTCCAGTTCTGAACAGTAACAATTATTGTGGTGGTTTTTATGCGTGTAGTGTGCTTGTAAATTGTCCCATAGGAGTAGAAAAGTTGTGGATAATTTTTGAAATTCATTTCTTATTCCATGTACTGTTACATGATTACATGTTCGTGTGTATCTGTGACAGTAATTATATTTCAAAGGAGCAAATACATAAAAAAGAACTCTAAAGAAGAATAATTGATTTTTCGTTGTAAAATGTGAAACTAGTTGATTGTCTTTATTGACAGTAAAAATCAAACATAATAATTAATAATAATAATTACATTTATATAGCGCAGACCTCTGTATGAATATATTCAGTTGCGCTTCACAATATTTTAAAATAAAATTATGTCAAACTGTCACGTGAACTAAAAACATAAGAAACTATTAAAAACTACAACCATATACCTATTTAAAAGCTAAATTAAAAATGAGACATGAATTGAAAAACCTATTTAAAAGCTAAATTTAAAAAATGAGTTTTAACAGCAGTCTTAAAAGTGTCCAATGTCTTTATGTTGCGAATTGTTGAAGGTAATGCATTCCAAAGATAAGGTGCAGCTGACTGGAATGCACGATCGCCAAGGGTTGGACGGGTCTTAATGCTAGGTAACTCAAGTAATAAAGAGTCGTTTGACCTAAGGGAGTATCTGGATTGCTTTTTGATGCAAATTAAATCAATCAGGTAATTAGGAGCTAGACCGTATAAACACTTAAATGTCAAAAGCAAAATCTTAAACTTTATGCGGTAACTAATCGGGAGCCAATGAAGGTTAAAAAGCAATGGTGTAACATGACAGAATCTTGGTGCTCCTATGACCAGCCGAGCTGCGGCATTCTGTATACGTTGGAGTTTCATGGTTTGTGAATTCGGGAGGCCATATAATAGGCTATTACAATAATCTACTCTACTGGTTATAAAAGCATGAACTAATGATTCGGTAGTTGGACGACTTAAATATTTCCTAATTCTACGTATGTTATAAACATAATAAAAAGCAGATGAGCAAGTTCTGTTAATGTGACTTAGCATACTCATTTTCGAGTCAAACCAGGTTCCTAAGTTTCAAACTTCACATGATGGAGCAATTTGGGAGTCGCCAACCAATAACATACTGATGTTGCTGACTTTCTGAAGTTGTTGTCGCATTCCAATTAGAAGACATTCTGTCTTATCTGAATTCAGTTTTAACTTATCCGTGTGCATCCACTGACTGATATCAGCAATACATGATTCCATGGCAGTTAAGGCAGCAGTTTCCTCCAAATCATTTCCTGGTCTAAACGCGATATACAGTTGTGTGTCATCTGCATAACAATGGAGATTAGGAAGATGTGACTCGACGATCTTAAAAAGCTTGCTAGCATAGAGAGAAAATAATAATGGCCCGAGACAGCTACCTTGTGGAACTCCAAATTTAAGATTGAAAGTATTCGATAGAACACCATCGATAGAGATACGCTGGGTTCTATTAGAGAGGTACCATTTAAACCAATTAAGTGCAGAACCTGAAATTCCAAAATTAAATTGGTGGCGATCTAAGAGCAATAATCTATCATTTTTTTCGACATAGTTGATAGTTTAATGTATGTAGTTTACTTTGTAGAAGTTTCTTTGTGGAAGAGAGGGGCGGGGTGGGTGGGGAACAAGAATTGTTATCCTCTAAAAGTCTGTAGTTTTGGGGAGGGCTTTACTGAAAAGCTTCCATAAGGTTCAAGTGGGGTACAATCTATAACATATTCTTGAAGACTGCCAAAGCCATGTGGGTCCTCTAGGTCTCCCATAATGGACTACGGTACACAAATTTTACACTAATAGATTTAATTCTGTCCAACACCAGGAGATTTTGCCTGTTAATGGGAAACCCATCGGGGGTAGGAGGCATAATGTAAATTTTTTGGTGCTCATCAATAATGATTATGCTTCATTTAACACCACAAAATATGTGTCCATTTTCAGGATCTCAATGAATCACGAAGTCAACTTAAAAAAATCCATCTAGATGCTTTAGAGGTACAGATGAAACATTTGAATGAAGTTATTCCTTTACTATATGTTTTTGAAGCTATTAATTTGTCTCATCTTTTATAATAACACATTGCAGTTACTTTCTTTTATGGGCTGCAAACCTACAGTGAGTTCTAGGATTTAGGAATGAGTGCCACCCACATTAAAAAAATGCATGTAGCTGTCAGGGTTCGTATGCATCTTGAAAACCCTTGAAAACCTTGAATTTTGAGAGTGCATTTTCAAGGCCTTGAAAATCCTTGAAAATCTCTGCTCTTCATTCCTGGTCCTTGAAAGTCCTTGAATCTTTTTCTGACGCGCATTTTTAATGTTTGAAAACTTCAGTGAAAATAATCAGCCACTCAAGTCATGTCATACAAACGCAACGAGCTGTGGGGTCGAGAATGGTTACCAGTCCCTTTGTATTATTTTCACACATGTACGTTACAGAAAATGAGGAAGAATTGTACTGTCAGACCATTTCTATGGGTAAATTCATCGACGTCAATAAAAAAGCGGTCCTTGAAATTTTAAAATTTGGCCCTTGAAAGTCCTTGAAAAGTCCTTGAATTTTTGGTCTGAAAAAGTGTGCGAACCCTGAACTGTGCACACAACACATGCTATTCAAACCAGAGGAGCTGTACCTAATTATTCAGGACACAGACACCCCCCCCCCCCCCCCCCCCCCCCCCCCACTCACTCACAAATCTAACCATTGAATTACACAACCTTATCTAGGATACCTGTCCTTGTTTTAAACTTGTTAAGTTGTTAAGACAACGTGCCTCATGATCATCCTTTGTGGTATCATTCAAGATGACAGTGTGTTTGTGTCTCTTCATTTCATCTTTGTTATCTATGGTAGATGTATAAACGGGAAGTAGAAGACCTGAAGACTGAGTTTTCTAGAGTAGACTTCCTTGCAAAGGTAATGTTAATCTCTAAGACAGGTTTGAAGGGATTTCCGAGACAGCACTTCCTTATACTAACCTTCTACTGGAATTAGTGGGCATACACATGTATTAATTGGCAAATGTGACGTCAACAACGATACTTTCCAGGGTTTCTGTTTAAATGCAAATGCATGTCAGATGCAGAAAAGTATTGTCTGGTGTGAAAACTTGTGAAGTCAAAATAATTACATCATTGATTGAAAGAACACTTGAGGAAACTCGTTTCATTGCTTGAGCTTGGCAAAATTAGCTGACCCTCAGGAACACTCTGAGTCAATCTTTGATTAAAGGAGTTCCTTATAAGACTTCTTGGATGAAAATTACATAAGACATTGTGATCACTGCATGTAGGTTCTACCTAGCTCTGACACGAGATGTCACGTAAAACATGGCCAGTACGATGTCCTATTGTGCCACCCTACTATAGCTCCAAATGACAAGTCACAAAACACTAGGCAAAATGTCCTTGTCTTAATCACAGGCCAGAGCTCAAGAAACTTGCGTACTAAAGACACAACTGTCTGATCTACAAAAGAGATATCAGGATGGAATAAGGGTGAGATATGGTCGATGATTATCACGTTACAAAGCTTTGGTAAAAATGCACAACAGCTTCCCCAGTCGATTATCATTCAAAAGATGTCTGCCAGTGTCTACGAACAAACGTCTGACAGTTGGTAAACACAGGTCCAACAGGTTACTGACAACGTGGCTGACAATCAGCCAACAAACTGCCCATAACCAACCGAAGTGTTTTAAGTAGATAAATTTTTACCAACAGTTGGCTGATAAGCAGTTGTTGCTTGGTGAACCGATAGTTGTCAGGTCACGTGTTGGGTGTTTGTTGGTTGGTTGCATTGCTATTACATGAGTTTTAGAGAAAAGCCGTGTTTTCCATCACATCTCACATTTTCCATGATTTGTGTTTGTCTGCCACATTTTTTCCCAATTCAGACCCACCCCCCAGTGACCTAGCGTTGTGTCAAATTTTAAGGGCAACAATCTGCCCTGGTACTCCTTTGACAGCTAGCGATGAGAAATGCATTTGCCATACTTCACTAAAGCTACCAGATGGTGCACAGAACCTTCTTGCAGCAATGGTGGTTGATTGCCAAACTGTGGGTGCTTACTCATGGTGTGGAATGTTCAGTACAATCTTCAGGTGGTTCACCTTGGCCTTGCTTTAACTGGTGCAGCTGTGCCTGCAAGTCAGCAATTTGCTGAGGGAGGTATACAAGTCATGGATCACCCCATCATTTGTTTCCATGAGATCGGCAAGCTCTTGAGTATCATTTCCAAGCTCTTCCATCTCTCCATCTTTTTGCTGGAGTTCTCCAAGACCTGTTCATGCTGCTGATTCAAAGTTTGCTAGTCTTTTCCCAAGTAATCAAGGTGACTGATTACCTTTCGTATAGCCTCATCTGCTCTTTGTAAGTTGGTTCTTCTTTGTTCTGCTGTCATTTAGAAGAGTTAGCCGTGTGGCCTTTTGTCTGCACCTGTTTGTGGCACTCACAGGCGGGGTTATTGCTGCTACAAGAACTGCAGAGAACATCACAAGGAAATGGCAACATCAAGCTAGGGGGGCCATGGTGGAGATTGAGAGAATCTATGTTAACGACGTTCGCGCGAAAATTTTCTAACATTGTTTTTTTTTCTGCAAATTTTGCCATTGAAAGATGATGGGTTAGTGATGTCAGAAATGTAAAAAAATGGGGGGTCACCGACTTCGTTTTGGAGAGACCGTGCCCGGAAGAACACCCTAAATCTGAAAAAATCCGGCTTCTTTAGCAAATAAGGCCGCAGTGTCTGTAAGCCCAAAAATATTGCAAGTACATCTTTGAAGTGAAATATTCTCTACCAAACTTTAAGTGGACCCATCAAGGGAATTTAGTTAACTGTTGAGGTTCCTTGAAGAACAAGTTCGCATTTAGCGACCATAGTTTCATGCGCCTTGCAGCCGCAAGATGGCAGGGTTCCATGTCCCGAGGACAGAAATCTTGAAAATTTCTTCACTTCCCACATTGATTTTTTGTTCATTTTTGGACAATGTGAAGATAATTGTAAATAAAATCTATTTCTGGAAAGAAAAGTAGGGGTCACCCAACGTCCAAGATTATTAAATCCAAGCAAAGCTATAGCGATGGCCATCTGCCCCATCATTGTTCATTTTAGTACTTAGCGGGCACGCTCGATGCATGACGTGGTAAGTGAATTTGCGTGCGCTGTAAAGATGCGCAGTAGCAATGGGTGCGAACGTCCTTAAGTTATTTTGGACAAGTTTTCACCGTACTTAAGCCTTAATCACACTGGGTCCAGCCACAACCACTCCGAAATCTTTATTCATTCATACACAACAACATCATAGAAAGACTTTTGAGTCCAGTGTAAAAGATGCTAAAGAGGGTGAAGAACACAGCCAAAAGCGAACTTTGAAGGTACCTTGATGAATTCAGTTGGCAATGAGTGTATCCAGGGGACGGCTTCAAGGAAATGTTACATCACATTGCTGAGCAGCTTACCACGGTCTAAATCCACTTTTTAAAAGCGAGCAGGATTTGTACCTGCTACAAAAAGCAGCTCCTTTAGGAGCCACCAATAACGTGAACGATAATGTCGTCTTTATTTTCTTCCAGAAATGTTATATTTTCAAAATGTCCAAAATGGACAGCAGCACATGTTAGGAGAAACCAAGTGTAGTTACTAGTTACCAGTTTTCAACACAAGTTTATTGCTTGCCTGGTCACCACCTTCCCTTATGAGGTGCTGCACTTCGTACTTCGCTTCAGTGTTGAGTGCTCTTTCAAAGACGTACATGTGATGTTCTGTTTGTCTTTGATAATTCTTTCCACCTGGATATGCACATTCGGCAAAACCTGCTGAAATGCTGACCTTGTATTCTGTCGGTAATGTGTTGGTGGACTGTCATACGTTGTTGGTGAACTGTTGGCCTACAGTTTATAGACATCTGGGCGACAGTCAACTTAGGGAGCGGCTGTTCTTTTTTACCAAAGCTTTTGTTTTAACAAAATCAAATAAATTGGCTTGAGATACTCCTTTCCTACTTTAAAATCTCGTTTTTATCCATTCGGAAAGTTACAATTATTTTAAGGCAGTCAGTAGGCAACACTCTAGAACATTTCAAGTGGACAAAAGCAAATTGATTATTTAAGTCCCAGTAGTTTTCACGGGCGAGTCAAACTGTTCTAAGAATTTCGGTTCTACGTTGCCAAACAGCTACAGATTTCTTTACTAAAACATCACCTAAAAGATTTGCAACCAGGGAAAAGTAGGCTCTTACGTTTTTGGAAGGGGTATTTTTGCAACTTTTGGCACTTAAAAAACTGTCACCTAGCAGTTTCGGATGAGCAAATGGTTTGCCGGGAAGTTCTTAGAAGGTAACGTTCAGCTAGCAATTTCTGAAATGAAGATATCATTCCCTAGAATTTTTGGACACTTGAATATTCAGCTAAGATATCCGAACAGATAAAATTCCTTTAGGGGATAAAAACATCACTTTAGACAGCCTTAAGCTCAATTACTGGAAAGCAAATGCTACCATTTTAGGTAGAAGTTGATCTTTTATCCTAGTTTGTCAACCAAACCACGAAAATTTTTCTCAAGCATTTTGGTTTTAGTTCAGCATTAGTTTTTCCTTTGCCGTAGCTAACTAAGAATTCCTTTCAGCGAGACACACTTTTTTGATTGTCAACATTTGGTCGCTGATCAGCATCGAAGGAGTGACTTCGAAACTGTAGACTCGGGTATCGCATTGATCTTTCAGTCAAGTGGTATTAAAGCTACAGCAGGTTTCCTCTTTTTTTTTCTTCTGAAGGCTCAGGATGATTACATTTCACAGCTTTCTGTGAAGTTTAGTGACCTTCAAAGATATGCTGTTACAACTGAGGAGGTAATGTGGACATCTGCAACTAGTGGACTAATGCAAATCCTGCAATTTGATTGGCTACGCTACTAGAGGACTATTAGTAATAGTCCTCGAGTAGCGAAAAGCGTGACGCTTTCTTTCGTTTTATTTCCATATAAATATTTCTTCAACTTGCACTTGCTAACTTTATTATTGCCTTTTCTGTCCGACTAGTTGGGTGATACTAAAACAATTA
>NC_090892.1:42146263-42151263 GCF_036669925.1 Montipora capricornis
AATAAAACTACTTATTTTCGTGTAATAAAATTTCAAATCTCGCGCGCCGGCAACTCGGAAATAGTAGGCTTGGCAAATCACCTCCGAGTTAACCAATCAGCGCGCGCGAAGAGCACTATTCGCTTGTATGGTACGTACTAAAAACAATTATAAGAAGCGATGTTGTATTTACTAAACATCACTGAAGCGTAGTTGATCTTTAGTTTGATTTCGTTTTAACTTAGAGTTTTTTGTTTCCACGAGTTCAAGAAAAATGCTTGGAAGTCTTATTGAAGCATCAGTAGCAGTATCATCTTTTGTAAACGTGATTCCATATTACACAGTATGATTCGATAGTTCACTCGTAAATAGATCGATCGCTTGTGAATCGATCTCTTAGACCGACCTGTTCCGAAAACGCTTCATAATTTTTAGTATGGGTCTACCGCGAAATGCGTTTGCATAATAAGTTATGCCTTAAAAATAACAGGCCTCTCTGACGATCCATTCTACGGACCTCACACATGCAGTGCAAGGTCAAGAGAGCATGATTTGTGACCAGCGGAAAGCCCGACTATCCCGGTAAGGCGCGCCGGCCCGGTTCATCGGGATGAATTTCAGGAATTTGTTTACGTGCCCATGTAACCGTCAAAGTCACGCAAGGGATTAAAACAAAATATGCAAAAAGTCCTGTGATCATGCAAATCTGGCTGCGCTTTCAAGGCAAGTTACGCGTCATGACAATTTTTCATCCCAGCAAACCGGGCTGAACTGTTTACATGAGAATTTTTCAGCCCGGCTAACCGAGATCTCGGCATCTCAAACTGAGATCTCGGCATGCGGGCTAGCCCGCCTTCTCATATAAACGAACCGAGATTTTACCAAAGAAAATAGGCATTCGCCGGGATCTCGCTAAAGCGGACCTGCCAGCCTAACTGCGATGGCTCGTCTCATATAAAAAGGCCCTAATGAGGAAGTTTGCGACATTTGTCATTGGCCCTCGGCCACGTGCCTTTTGCTCACTGTTGCGTGACAAATGCAGTCGCAAAATGTCACGCGCTACAGAACGTCTCCTCTCGCGCGCCTTTCGTGCGGGCCATCTTTGCATGTAATTTTTCATTTGCGCAGCCCCTTGCCTCCCAAACGTGAAAAACCTCCAATTTCAGGGCTTTCGTGAAAAGAGAACACCGTGTTTAACAGAGAACGATCTTTTGGAAAAGGCTACCGTTTTTGAATGGTGAGCGTTTTCAGACAACTTTTGTCACGGGCCCCCCACCTTTGCGAACCCCGCCCATCGTCACATAAAGAGCGTCTCCCGGATTATCTCACAGCAACAACGTGCGAACATGGCGGACGGAGAGCAGAAGGAAGAGCCCGTGGCTCAAACTGAAGGAGAAGCGAAAAGCGAACAGAAAGTAGAAGAGAAAAAAGAAGAAACTCAGAAAGAACCAGAAGAGGAAAAGATGCGAAGTATTGTTCTTACCGGCTATGGTGGTTATAGCAAATTACAAGTACAGCAGAAATTCGCGAAGCCAAAACCCATCGAAGGTCATGTCATCATTCGCGTTCACGCATGGTGAGTATCCTCTCTTGCTTTCTGTTACTCTTTTCTGCGATAAAACCAGCAATTGAATTTTGAATTGTCCACTGGAATACAATCATTTGAATCCCGTTCAAGGTGAATGATCTTCTAAAGGGTTGGAACTTGCCACTGAATATTGAATTTTGTGGGAGGGGCTGATCGATGTCTTGGGCATCGAGTTCGATGAACCGGTTGATATTTGACCTTCTGTAAACGATTTGTTTTGTGCGGTTTCAAGCGTTTCCAACCAATTTCCTCCAATTCTACGTTCCATTTTTGTTAAAGATCTTCTGGCAATATTTCGGTGGAAAACGTCTTTCCTTGTTATTAACACTTGCGTTTTGAGCAACACGCTATTCATACTTCCAAATCATATAACAGCTTTTGTGAAATTCCTTTATAACGTTTAAGTACGGAAAATGCTATATAAAGACCACCATTTTGCAGTGAAAGCCCACTTATTATTATAGTAATTATTTGCATTGCTATTGTTTATTATTATTGCATGATTATTGGTGCTCTTTGTTTCAAGATAATGCATGTGATTGTTCATCTTTGACCTGTTCGTATTTTAGTTCTTCAGATAAATCATTTATTGGCTGTGATCGGCAAAATAAACGATCCAACGTACGGCAGTTTTTAGTTAGGAATTTGGCATTTATAGATCGATAAAAAATTGGTTCAAAAAATGGAAAATGATTCATTCGAAAATATGTATCAGTTCATAATGATTTGAAATATGCATGGCATGCATACCCGATTTGGAAATTCCAAAGCATTTATTTCACTTGTGTTTGTCACGGAATTTAGTAGCAACAAGTGCTTGTTTAGATTTTGTGTGATATGACGTTTCCATCCCAAAGGTATTGTCAGAAAGAACACCAATAATAATTTGGTGTACCCTCTAATAATTCTAGATGGTTATTTAGATGGCTGCAATTAGCCTAAAAAGCACTTGCTTTCAAATTCTTTATTTATTTTGGATCACAGTCAAACTTCTCCTTGTGAAATTGTTGAATTAAAGATCAAAGATAAACTTTATGTTGTAAAATTTAATTTAAAGAAACAAGGAGCTAATTGCAAAGCAGTATTGGTGTGTTAATTCTCGTAACATGTCCTGTGAGGCATTCACCTGCAGGGCTAGAGAGTAGAATGCAGTTGTTGTATTCATGGCTTATCATTCTTGAACCTGTGAGGATTTTGTTATTTGTAACTCATTGCAAAGTTAGTCTCAAGTGTTTTTTTTTCGTCTTAATTAAGCAAGTCATGACATAACATGTATATCTTATCAGATGGTTCCCTAAAGTAATGCAGTATAAGATTTATCTGTCATTGCCAGAGTTGTGGGTGAGCATGGAAAAGATGAAAAGTCTTTGAAATTTGTGTTTTGTTTAAAATCTGAAAATGAAAAAGTTTTTTCTGGCTTCTCAAAGCCTTCACCCCCCCCCCCCCCCCCCTGCCTTCCAAGGGTTTTTAAGAGACATACTTGGAATCCAGCACCTCCTTGCATTAATTACTTGAAATCTTGATACTTCCCTGCACATACTTCCAGGGAAAGCTTGACATTCCATACATACATATCAAATGATATAATTTGGCAGGTTGAACAAGGATGTAATAATTGGTGTGCTTCTTTAACAAAATAGTTTTACTTTACATGTTGGAGTCAATATCTCTGTTCCTTATGTTTGTGTGCTAACTACTAGTTATGAGCAAACATTGACTCCAGTTGGCATTAATGGGAGAGCACTGCCTTGCGTCAGGTTAGCCTGTGTGACTTCCAGCGATTATGTGACAAAGGAACCTCACTTATCTCCCCAGCATTACGAGCTGAATGCAAAACAGCACGTGGTGGGTCGGACAAGAGTATTGGTTAGCAAGTGATATTCAAAAGGCAATGCAGCCAACAAGCTTGGGGGAAGTCGCTGCGCAGACTTAACCGCCACCAATGCATGCGAGGCAATGCATCCCCCCAAGCCCAAAGACAAAACTGGAAAACATGATGAGAGACTAGACTGGTGAGAAGCATCCAGAAGTGGCCGCCATCTTGAAAGGAACAGACTCAAATGTAAATTGAGGAGTTCTAATGTACACTTGGTAACAATCAGAGGACCAGCAACCTAAAACTTTTATAAGCCAGTCAGGCAAGCCAGTAGCGGCAGCAACAGAGGCCACACCTATACAAAAGCTATGGCCTTTTAGGCTCTGATAGGGAAGGCCGGCAATCCTTGTACCATCCCTAAAGAGGTTGGATACCACTCCCTGGGTAAGGTAATGGCCTGACTGGAAATAAAACAAAGGTCCCGGTTACAGCCTATCTAAGAGAAAATACTCTTGCATGGGTACAATGGCACAAAGTGGTGGCAAGGTCCAAGCTATAGGGAGTGAATGCCCTTTTCTAGAAATGTCAGTCTTTGACAATTTTAGGTACACTGTCATGCGCTGTGGGTGTGCCAGGTTAGGATGAAAGGTTAAGGATGGACGAAATTTGTAAACCCCCTTGTATGTAAACTTGCTGCAACGGAGAAACGCAATATAGGCTAAGTTGAAAGCAGCCCAAATCATAGAAAAATCCCGGGGTCTAAGCCATGTGTGCAGAACAGGACAAATGGCAAGGAGAATCTGTGGTGTCACTGACAAGCGACGGATGCGCTGGTTGCCTTGGTAGGGAAGGATACCACGCAGGACCTTACAGAGAAGAAGCTTACCCTTAAGGGGATCATTGTAGCTAAATAAAGTTTAATTGTGGTATAACACACTGTTCTAGCTAGATAGGAAGCGAAATAGATCAGTGTCCCTTCAGAGGCAGGTAATGCATCCCCGTCTGGGTTGAGGAGACAGTTCATCAGGCAAAATCGTACAAATCAACGTTCCCCAGAGGTGTAGGCCCGATTGGTGGTCACGGCCAGACCCCAAGAAGCGTACCTTAGGACTTCCTCCCTCAGAGGGTCATTAGCGTAGGCAGGACGGTACAAGGACTCTGGTCGGCATTGGGAGCAAGAGCCGGGAAGTGCTGCATCTGAAAGCTGGAGAGAGCGTCAGCAATCTCGTTTGAAACCGTGTGACATGATGGGCCTGCATTACAAAATTATGTTGCTTAGAGTGAAGCACAAGTTGGCGAACCAAATCCATAATGCAGGGTGTCTTAGAGCGCCCTGAATTTATGATAGCGACCACCAAGAGATTGTCACACCAGAATCGAAGGCGCTTCCCTGGGATAAAGGAGTGCCATATGGAGCAAGGTGTTGTCAGAGAGGGCGCTGTCTTCGTCTTCGTACAGATACCTTTTAAAATTTTCCTTATTTAAAATTTTTTCTGACTAGGTTCTTTTTAACTTCCTTTGTCTTATAGACATTATCATAATCTGAAGCAAAGGAAAGTAAAAACAAACCAGTTTGAAAAATTTTAACTGTAACATATATTTTTGGGGTCTTATGCA
>NC_090892.1:42156263-42173763 GCF_036669925.1 Montipora capricornis
TTTTCAAATTTGGGGGTCCTCTGGACCCCTTTTTGAAAAATTTGGGGGTCCATTGCAAAATTTTGGGGGTCCAGCTAATTAATATTCAAGAATTAATATTCAATCTATTACCTCTTAATATTGCTGCTGCAGTACCCTTTCAGATTCCTAAATTGCACAAAAATAAAGTCTTATCCCTCCCCACGAATATGAACTTAAATTATCAATTTCTTGGAAACTGTTATGCCCGTTGATTCATCGATCAAAATGTATGGTCTTGAGGAATCCGTATGCTGTACAAACTGTTGGCTCCAGTTGATAAATGATAGATCTCCACAGCAAAAAAAAAAAAAAACAGAACTGAATCTCAATTTTCCGTAAAAGAGCATCATTTATTTTAACAACACTTGAGGTGAAATTTAGGAACAAAAGTGTAAACAAATAATTATAAGTGATCAATGCACATTTCATCGTCAGCCCATGCGGCAGTTGGACCCTTTGTTCCACATTCTATGCGTCCAAAAGGAAAACGAGTGCGTTCCAGGACGCAATGATGCACTCTGGATACGTCTCTGCTAGGAGTATTTCTACTCCCCCCTGGATGGGATGCTAGTCCATCGCAGGGTTACCCCCAGCATTTCACTAGTACCCATTTATATACCTGGGTGGAGAGAGGCACAGTGAGGCACAGTGTCTTGCCCAAGAACACAACACAATGTCTCCGGTCAGGTCCCGAACCTGGACCATTTGTTCCGAAGTCCAGCACACTAACCATAAGGCCACCACGCCTCCCTACATGTTTTGTAAAGACTCTGGAAATTATTTGATTTTGGACAAAACGCACATGAAATTATTTCCTTATTTCACGATTATACCATTAGATTATCATGGGTGACAAATTATGTTCATAAGATGCCATTTTGGCACTATAGAAAAAGTTGGCAACATTGTTATTTCACATGTGAAATTATAGATTAACACTGAAATTTCACGCAAAATTAATTAGTAATTTGTCACCCATGTTATTAAGTGCAGAAGTATACATAAGAGAGACTCTTGAATCACTAATTTCAGCTTGACAGTGGTCAAGGCCAACTAATTTAACAGCTTGATTCAGTGCTTTCCATTTATCTATTTTGCAAGCAAGTCAGTCAGTGAAATTCAAGCTCAGTTAACGAGTGGACTAACCAATGTCCAAAGCTTGCTCCATGCTAACAAGAATCTAACTTGGAAGGACCACATACAGTGTATTTGTAACAAGATCTCGTCTCGATTAGGTGTTCTGCATCGAGCACGTAAGGTTCTCCCCAAGCCAACTTGCCTAATGCTCTACAATGCTATAATAGTCTTGTCATTGTTCAATTACTGTTTGTCTCTCTGGGACAGTTGTGGGGCTGGGAGCAAAGCTTACCCAGATAAGCGACTCCCATATTAAAAGGACAGGGGTGCTTGTCGTACCTTTAAGGAGTTACATGTAAAAGAGGTTCTGGTACCTGTGAGGGTGTTCAGCCTCAAAAGGTCCACAGCAGGAGCTTTAGCGGTACCTTTTAGGGTATCGAGCTGAAAATTCATGACAGGAGACATTCGATAATAAACTGCTTTTCTTAATTTTGTCTAATTAAAACCCATAATTTGGTACCTCTTAGTGGTGGACAAAATGTCATGCCACGCCCACAAGACAGCATCTTGGTACATGTACCTCTTAGGGGTTCTTTTCAAAAATTTCCGACTAGCAACCCTGTCCTTTTTATATGGGAGTTGCCCTCCCCCTCCCCCCGGGCTTACAACTCCCTTCCGAGAAACATTAGACAAGTAGAGACGTTTAGCGAATTTAAAATCAAACTAAAGCACCCTCTTAAACAGTAACACCTGCGGTACATGTTGCCTTTATAACTTAATTATTCGTTAGTTTTTAATGTTTTAATGTCTTTGTTTTTGTGTCATGTTAGGGCTCCATTTAAACTAGCTTTGGTAATTTGGATGCCCCTGGATAAATATTGAATTAAATAAAAATAAAAATCCCTGTCGGGCAGCAATGGTATCTGGATGGGAGACCTTCAAGATAATATGACATGCAATCTTTTCAATCTTTTCGAGTTTCAAATGTTGTGACATTATTATTACTTAAGAATTTTTTTTGTCAAACAATTACAGCTCTTGTCTTGTGATGTCATTAGGTTGGTGCCCGTGTAGGATGCTTGATGTTGAGTGGAGCCTGGTCTGAATATGTCTCTGTGCCAGCAGATCTTTGTTTTCTCTTGCCAGAGAGCATGAGCTTCGAGGATGCTGCTGCACTTCCAGTCAATTATCTCACTGCTTATTTTATGCTTTTCCATTGTGCCAATTTGGGTCGTAGGAAAAGTGTCCTTATTCACATGGCAGCTGGTGGAGTGGTAAGATGATAAACCATCAAAAGCTAAGTAAACTTCAATGGCAGTTGGGTTATGTGATATAAAACAGTACAGGATTAACTGCATACTTTTACTGGCCAAAACGTTTTTGGTGGTCAGGAAAGTTTGGAAAATTGCCCAGTTTAACTTGGGTCGTTGATCATTTAATTTCCTGTTAATAGCTGCAAGATTAAATAAGTACTGCCTCATCGTCATCATTTTCAAGTGAAGAGAGTAATTTCATATTATATTATACCTTGCAAGGTGATAAAACAAAAGGTGTAACTTAATATATAACATGCAAGGTTATATAATGTAAGGTGTAAAAGTGTACGTGTAAATGGCGACAAACTTAAATAAATAGTTTTGCACATATGGAGTCTGATTCTGTGTTTAAAGGGGCTAGGTCACGCTATTTTAGGTAATTTTGTTTAATTTTTTTAATTATGAGCTCTAAATGTCAAATTGGGAGAGAAAGAGTCTTTCATTTTCAAAATCACGGCCACATAACAACTGAGAATGATTTTCCAGCTTTGTAAATGACATTTTAATATAGAGGGATGTAATTTTGAAAAACGGTGGGCCGACGTTTTTCAAATTTACCCAAATTCAATCCATTTCAATCCTCTCCAGTTTTGTCCATCCATGTCCCTTCTTGGCTTCCCTGTGTTTTGTTAGAGATCTTCTATAGTTTCGAACAGTTATTTTGATATTTTAGTTAATTCTATGACCATTCGTCAGTGCTGAAATTGCCTAAAATTGCGTGACCTAGCCCCTTTAAGCATGGCCTCTTCTTCTTTATGGCTAACATTTCATAAATCAGACAGTCCAGTTTTCCGTTGCAACGTAATTAAGACAATTACAATTTGTTTTCATTAGGGTATTGCAGCTACTCAGCTTTGTAAGACAGTGGATGGAATTACAGTGTTTGGTACTGCTTCAACTTCAAAGGTATTGGCTAATTTTGATAGCAAATTAGTTGTCCGCAATAAAAATTGTTTTTCTCTTAAGGAAGAGACTGTTGCATGTAGCTTTTGCAAACAATATGTGGAGCACATTATTTGTTTGTTTTAGTACACTACACTAATTTACCAAGGGAATAAACCACATACTTTTCCAAGCAAGTGAAGTCTGAATGAAACTTAACCTATTGACTCTCACCCTTTAAATGGCCTTAGCCAGTTTCTGATTGGCCTATGCAGCGTACCGTAACAAGACCGAGTGAGAGCAGTTCCACAAAGTGGTGTTATCACCACTGCGATTGCTGCAACTGTTGCAGAAGTAGAACATAATTTGAATCTGAAATGGTTTTTATTTTGTATCTGGTTGTAAATTAAAATTATAACAGCTAGGTGCGATATGATCTTCTGAAACGATATTCATTAATTTAAGCACCAAACGGGGTCACACTGTCAGCTTTTGCTGGACCCTGTTATTTTTATGTCCCTTGTGCCTGGATTTTCTCGATAGTTTTACCATGAAAGCATATGAATGACTTTATTTACCTTTTAGCATGATACCATCACTGCTAATGGAATAACTCATCCCATTGACTACAGAACGGAGGACTATGTTCAGGCAGTGAAGAAGTATGCTTGCATCTTGCATTCTCTTGAGTCTCTTTGCATTTCTGTAGTTTGGTTACATCAAGTACAAGCAGCCTCTATGTGAGACAATTTCCAGTCAAAAGTGTATTACTGTAGTATCGAAAGTAACAGTACAGTAAATGTGAACACTTTTAATTAATTTGCATTACTTTGTAGGCACATGACTCACTATCCAATCAAATGCATTTAGAAAAGCCGTGTTAGTCGTGCCGTCTGTGAAGGAATATTTAGAATCCTTCTTGGGAGAAAGAGAACTTTTTTCGCAGTACAATAACATTATTATGCAAAATTGTTTATCAAACCAGTTATCACATTTGTATTATTTTTTATGGTTTTAGGGTTTGCCCAGAAGGAGTAGATATTGTTCTTGATCCCCTTGGAGGCTCAGATACAAAGAAAGGGTACAATCTGCTAAAATCCATGGGCATAATTGTCGTTTTCGGTATGTGAATATGCTTCATGACTACATGCAGTTATTTGTTTAATCTTTGATTTTTTGTAGGGGTTCGCCTTATTATCCTTGGGATTTTCTCCTAGAGAATCAGAGAAAGCTGCTTTTTATTCACAATTTCAGATATGCCAATCTCCAGAGTTCAAATTTGGGGGTCCATTGCAAAATTTTGGGGGTCCAACTAATTAATATTCAATAATTAATATTCGATCTATTGCCTGTGAATTGATGCTGCAGTACCCTTTCAGATTTCTAAATTGCACAAAAATAAATTTTTATGCCTCCCCTCTAATATGTAATTAAAATAAAATGATCAATTTCTTTGAAACTGTTCTGCCTGTTGATTCATCAATCAAAATGTATGGGCTGTCAAAGCTCCATCGATCACATCTGAAAACATCTCGAGGAATCTGTACGCTTTAGGAACTGTTGGCTCCAGTTGACAAATGGTTCATTTATTTCACACTATTTACATAACATTAACATAGAAAGAAAAGTACAGTCACAACACATGGTTACAAGATAAAATAATTACAGTACGGGTTATAAAAATTAATGTGTATGGTGGTCAAAGTAGCGAAGGCTTTCTAGTTGACCACACTTATCTCTTACTTGCATCGGATCATTTCAACTTTCTGACTTAAATAATATGCAAAGTAAAATAACTTGAGATGTTACTTGGGCCTTTTTGGTTATTATAATAAGTAAAACTTAGCTGCTCTTAAGTCTTATTTAACAGCCAAGTGTTAAGACTACCTTAGATGAGTAGCACAATCATGATGTACATTTGTGTAACATAGTGAAATTTTACAAAATTTTTCATGCTGCCATAAAATTGGATGAAAAGGAACCTGACAAAATCAAAAAGCCTCTTAAGCTGATATCTTAATGTAAAATGAAATTTTTTGTACTGATGGATCAAAAATAAGCAATTTTAAATTTACCCATGACCCCTTGCAGGCATGGTAATTTCCTCATTTTGCCTAGATTACCCTAAAAAATTTTGTTAAATAACCCGAAATATTCTCATTTTTAACTTTGACATTACAGAAATGTTAATTTCAGGGTTGATTATATGCTTCGCTTGATTCGCAATTGAGAAATTCTGGCGAAATGCATGGATTGCAAAAAACAGGGCAAAATGTGCTGAAGTCCAGAAAAAACTGGTTTAACTGGATAAAAACAAGTCAAGGCCTGGTAGCAAAGCTTGCTCTGAGGGAACGTTTCGAAACGTAATGGCGGATCTGCAAGGAGAAACTTTTGGTTCTTTCACGCTCTAAATTCGCTTTGTCAACCTCTGAATGTCAAGAAGTGTTTCAGACTCACAAAGAGGTCTCGTTCTTTCACAATTTGAATTGTTTCTTTCTGAGCTTTGGCATGTAATTTGTACATGAGATGAGCATTCTGTTTTTCTTTGGGTTTTGTATTGTGAGCTCGGACAAGCAAGATACAGAGGATATTTTGCGAAGCTGTGCTTTGGCTCTAAGGCAAATTGTAATGGCGGACAAAGTGTTTCAGACTGAGAAAAAATGCTCTGGCTTCTCGTGTGCTGAGAAGTTTTCGGTAAAACTTTCTCCAAAGCAACTACCACAAATGAGCATTCTCGAACCATATTTTATTCTGCCTAACCACAAAACATCCGTGGGTTACAGACGCAAATTGCAAAACAGCACTGAAGATTTTAGGAGCGTGACGCTCAAGACTGTTGTGCTTTTCGGCCTCTTTTCTCCGTCATTGGTGAGAAATTAACCACATTTTTTTTATTTACTGGTTGCAACATTGTTTATGTGAAATATGTTGTCGATTTCGTTGTGAGGAATAAAGTACAAGCCGTCTGAAGAACCTTGTTTTGCTCGTCTTACTAGTTTGCGTGTTACGCGTGACGCGCCATTTTTTGTCCCCAAAGTGGACAACCGAATCCGTTTATTCTAAACTTAAGCGACCGATTTCGCTAATCTACACAGTAAATGTTACTTAATATGTAAGAAGCATACCTGCGAAATGTGAGTAGCTAGCACTTTTTA
Organism: Montipora capricornis; assembly: GCF_036669925.1. Taxonomy (NCBI): domain Eukaryota; kingdom Metazoa; phylum Cnidaria; class Anthozoa; order Scleractinia; family Acroporidae; genus Montipora; species Montipora capricornis. The sequence goes on from NC_090892.1 coordinate 42,162,715, forward strand.
CCAGCGGAGATATGGCCTGAAGTGTTCGTTCAAGATACTGGTTTCCCAAATGTACATGATGATTGTGCTACTCATCTTAACCCTTTGAGTGCCAAACAGTTGCTGCCTTGGAAACCGGCAGACATGTTGGATTTTTGAGGAAAATTAGCTTTATTTTCTAAAACTGTTAGATAAAGCGGATAAGTTCTTGAAATGAACGTCACTTGTATTGTCAGCTTCTCAGTTACTCTCATCACTTACCTCGCTACTATTATCATCATTTTCATTCCATGACTTTTTTCTGAACTATCAGCACCATATTCAGACAAACTTCCATCGCTTTCTCCTTCGAATTCGATCAACTTTGGCAGAAATCTCATTCAAAGCCTCATTGAGCAAATGTGCATGAAGAAAAACATGAAAAACACTGTTGTGTAATATAGTCATGAAATGTATGCACATGCACACAAAGCCATGTTTATGCATGAATTATGCTTAAAGCAAAAAATGAAAAACGCCGCTGTGTAACATATCACGAAATGTATGTTTATGGTTTAAGCTTTGGTCAGCGGACTTGACTGTGCTTGCCATTCCCTTCTCAGCAACCAAAGAAATCGTACCCAAACAACTGGGCCGTAGATGAAACATATGACTTGAGGACGTATGTAAGTCCTTGGTTGCTGAGTTACATGTGCAAGGACGTATATATATGTCCTTGGCTTTCAAAGGGTTAAAGTACAATTTCATTGCAACAGAAAGGAAAACAGTAGAAAACTATTTTTATCTTTATCATTGTGATTGATCAGCAAAAAATGTAGATTTCATCAGCTTGTTTGTGGTGAAACTTCACGGCGCTGTGCTCAAAAATTTTGCCCAGTAATAGAAAAGATGAGCTCTCGTGAATTATACGAAACATCAAAAAATCGCAACTTAGTTTTCATGTATGTGGACATCTTTTATTCACCAAGTGTAAGGGTACGTTCAGCAACACTACTTTAATTTTGCTGATTGGTAAACATGTAGATTATATCAGCTAGTCTGTGTTTGTTGATTTCATTGATAACTTCTTTCTTCTCTTGTAATTTATTCACACAATTTTTCGCTCCACTTTTCTTTTAAAAAAATATATGTGTATGGGAAATAGGGAAGAGGAAGCTGCCTGTGTGTTAGGTGAGAGGGAAAACAAAGCTGAAAAGCCTTTTGAAATCCTCGTGTCATTTAATAGCCAAACCGGAATATAACTGGGTGAAACACGAAAATAAACAGGTCTGTTGGAAGCGTGCTAGAATTTCAACAAATGAGCCCCAAAATTGGCAAGAATTTGTGACACTGATGAATAATAAAGCAGTTTCTATTTCCAAAATGATGGAATTACCTGGTGATAAATAATCTCGTCTAGGAGAGTGAATAAACTTTGCAAAAACAATAGTATACGTCAAGAGTTGGACGACTGTGATCTTTGTGTTGAATTCGCCCATTTCTTGTCGACTTTTATAAGACTTGAAAGAAAGAAAAACTAAGTAACAAAACAACAATCCGATGTCTTGCCGTCATTTTGCCACGGATGGATCCAGTTGTTAGTAACACACAAGGTAACTTGATCACAGGGGGCCTCTGAATTGATGTCACTTTCGCTTTTTGCAATTGCTTGTACAGCCAAAAGAACAACAGAAAATTGAACATAGCAAAAATCTCCCAAAATCTTTTTCGCTGATGGTAACTTTTTATGAAAATATTGAAGGAACGCAGCCAGGATGAGTCATGATAAAAAAGTTGAATGTGCGTTTTCTGGATAAAAATATTAAAAATTGCAAGCTTTTGACCACTAGAACTGTGGTCTTCAATGGGCAAACAGATGAATGAAGTTTAAATTCGGAGAATATATAGTGAGATAAAAATGACAACAATGGAGTGAAATTAGGGATAAAAAAGGTGATTAAGAATTTGTGTTAAAAATTATGCGATATTGTCCTGGAAGTGGGCAAGAGTTGTTGTTCTTGTAAAGCGTGAAAGAGGTGTGCCAAGATTCTAGAAATTTCATGGTGTGGAAATTTCCTTTGTCAACGATCTATGCATTTTTGAAGACAATTCTGGAGCCTTTGGCCGCTGTCTTCACATTCCTAATATGTTCTTTTTTCCTCGTGGCAAAGGATCTACCTGTTTCGCCAATGTAATTCCAAGAGCAACTGCCGCAGAGGATTTTGCAGACAATGTCGGGTTGTGAAGTTAATGGGGGTCGTGACGTAAGAATTGGAAATTCTTGTTGGAGCATTAATTTTTTAATGGCCTGTTGACAACATTAATATCATGTTTTTTTTAACAAACATGTTAGGGGTTGGGTGACACCTTTGATGTACGGAAGGAACGCAAAGGAGTTGTATGGCTTGAGTGGTTCCATTAATTTGAAAAACATACCAAGTATACATACATACATACCAACATACATACCATACCATAACATACATACCATTACATACATACCATACCAAGTATACATACCAAACATACCATTCCTTCTTCAGGGAAGGAATCATTGAAGATCGGGTTCGTCTTGTTTTGATATTGTGAATAAAGTTAGAAGGATAGCCGTTGGACTATAAGGCTGAATACACTTTGTCATGTTCCCAATTTCTTCCTTCTGTGGTGTTAGGGAGGTTCAAAGCTGTGTAAAAGGGCTGCCGTGGTGCTTTCCTTGTGTTTAATGTCATGGTGGGAGTGTGTTGTTTTCCAGTAAACATGAACATAGGTGGTGCCATTATGGCGAGATACTAAAGGGTCAAGAAATGGAATTTGGCCATTGTTCTCGTGTTCAATAGTGAAGGAAATGTGAAGATCCAAACTGTTGAGTATGTTGTGGAAGGCTGGGATTTCATCTTTCTTAATAATGCAAAAGCTATCAACAACATAGCGTTTCCACACTTTTGGGCAACAGCTGAGGCAAAAATTGCTGATTCTTCGATCTCTTCCATGCATAGATTCACAACAACAGGGCAAACAGGGCTATCCATGGTGCAGCCATGAATTTGTTTGTAGATTTTGCCATTAAGCATGAATTGAAAACCGAATATCCATTGCGATTTTGGAGAGGAGATAAGATATTAGTTCTGTTTGTTGCCTCCATTGGAGGCAGAGAAGAGAGACCCTGGGAACAAGGTTGTGGAAATGCTATGTTGACAATAGCTTTTGCATTATTAAGAAAGATCCCAGCCTTCCACAACGTACTCAACAGTTTGGATCCTCACATTTCCTTCACTACTGAACTATTGAACAGGAGAACAATGACCAAATTCCATTTCTTCACTCTATTGTTATCATTTTTATCTCACTACATATTCTCCGAATTTTTACTTCATTCGTTGTTTTGCCTGTTGAAGACCAGTTCTAGTGGTCGAAAGCTTGCAATTTTTAATATTTTTAGCCAGAGAACGCCCATTCAAGCTTTTTATCCCAGCCAATTACAACTAGGCTCAACTGACAGTCGACCAATAACATCACTAATAAGTTGACCAATGACATCTATGACTGGAGTTCTTATAGCATCTACTGACGTTACACAAATCACTTGACTCTGAAGATGACTTCAGCTCAGGTCGTCAAAACGTCAGTCAGTGTCATCTCAATCAGTTCTTCTCAGGACTACACTAACCCAGATGATCATACTTTACTTTTTATATTCACGGCACAAAATTTGTGTCTTCATTTTTTGCTGATGGCAATTTTTTTTATTCTCCATCAACGTGACCCAACACTTCCTAAAAACTTCCTTGTGCTCTTCCTTAAAACTGTGTATCAATAGTTGTTTTGCATAAAGTAGGCTAACAAAATCTGTACCATACTTTGTCTTAGTTCGTATTTTTGAGCGTTAAAATAGAATTTTCGGTCCTGTTTCTGGCAGCAAGTTGTATAGTTGTGGTCTCCAATCCAGATTCTAACCCTGCCCAACAGGGCTTAACTTCAGTGAACTTTTGTTGTGGAAACTTTCAGACATTCAATGCTTAAACTTGGTGTGAAAAAGAAGTTAAACTTCATGTCAGCCTCAAAGCCAGTGTTTCTCTATTCCCATTTATTTTCTTCAGACTTTCTCGGTTAAGTAATTTACATATTTTGATACGTCCTGGAAAACAAAACGCAGCTTAGTTGACAGCTACGGAATAAAGCATTGTGTCAAGTTACTGCACTACCACACATACCTATTTATTTATCATTCCTTTCAATTTGTTTTTTACTAACCAGGATATGCAAGCTCAGTTAGTGAATCAAAAAGCATCTTTTCTTCAACCAAAAATGTAAGTATCCTAAATTTTGGTTTAATAAAATTAATTAAGATAACCTTACTATTATTTGAGATGCTTGCAAACATGAACCTTGTATGCTTATAGTTGCTGATACACGATCTTTGCACATTGACATTAAAATTCTTTCTTTGGTAGAGAAGGGGTTTCATTAAGGTTTGAAGCAGGGGCACATGGGTTTAACCCCCGGGCAAGGAAGGCCCTATTCCCTCCTAGGGGAATCTAAGGGCGTTTTCCATTTGACGGAACTGACCGGCCAGACAGGGCATTTGGAAAGACTAACTCTATAACGCCTCCAAATTAACGGTCTTCAACGACGATATATACTCCTCCAAAAGAATGCGAGGGATTATCATGCCATTGTTTCTTCAAATTGTAACATTTTCTTTGCAAAATGACAGGTCTGACCGACCAGTTCTAACAAAAGGAAAGCGCCCTGAGTGCATGCTCCCCCAGAAAATTCTGAAATTTTTAAGTTGCAGAGATGTTTCCTGCATTCTGAAGCCCAAAGCAATGTTCTTCAACTGCAGCAAAGTCATACCTTTTTTAGACAATTTAATGATTTGATAACAATTCCCACAAGAAAATTATTTCATTAACGTGATACAAAAAAGTTGCACTCACATCTTGGCCTTTTCTCAGCTGGAGGCAATTCGGCTCGCGTAAAAAAATTGCGATCTTTTCTGGGCAGCCATAGCAAAACACTCAACATTGGGGCATTTCAGGTCGTCTTTTATGAAGAGTAATTCTTTTAGTAATACATTATAGAATGATTCGTTCTAAGTTGAATGTGGCTTATGAAATTGAACGCAGCGTATGAAACTGTGACATTTTGATAACATAAGACAGCTCAACAAAAGGACAAAACTGTATTTTTAAATTAATCTTGGTATTTAACTAAAAACAATAGTCTGTTGAGATGGTGAAAGCAGCCAGGCAAAGTTATGTCCACAGCCGGGCAATTTGCCCGGTGTCAGGCCCTTAATGAAACCCATGACAGAGTTCTTTAACTTCTTTTTTGCCAGGTATGTAGTAACAGGTGATACAAAAGGCCATCACTTTGTCTTCAATAATAATAATAATAATAATAATTATTATTATTATTATTATTATTATTATTATTATTATTATTATTATTATTAATTTAACCCTTTACCCCTTGATTCCTTTGGGGGTCACATGCAATTCCAACCAAAAGATGGGATGAAAACAGTGGTAACCTTGTGACTGTCTATGGGAGTAATTAAATAGGGGTTATAACTAGAACTGTGTTTGCAATACAGTCTTCAATAAATATTCTCCTGGAAGTTGTTGCTGTGTTGTTTGTTTCATCCCTTTAAGTTTTCATTATAACCCATGCAAAAATTACTTCATTGCAGCCTTGCGGTGTCTGCAAACAAGGATAACCACTGGAAAAGCTCATGTGAAGGCAAAACACAGAAATGATTTCTCAGGAGAATTGAGGCTGCATTTGCTAAGTTTAAAGCAATCGTGTGAATTGTTTTTGAAAAAGAAACACTACCTACCTCAATCTCAATCCCAGAGCTCTTCTCTTTTGCCCATGACTGAGGGAGAGAAGAGCTCTGCGGAACCCTGAAATGAAGAGTCTTCTCGTTGATTTTTGTGAAGAACAATGAGAAGCGTCTATGATCGGTGCATTCATGTTAGCACAAGAAGTGAGCAGGCGCCGTAAGGTTCAAAAGCCAATTTTTGGCTACAAGAACCCTACGGGCTCCCCACAGTGCATGCTCTCTTACATGAGTTTCCCAGAGCCTCGGGTTTGCACAGACATAACATCCGAGGCTCTGGTGAGGAGAATGACACTACCTACTGTATGCTACTTTATGACAGGTTTTGCTGATAGTGTCACTTTCATGCTCTTTTTGTGCTGTGTTTATTTTTTATTAAAACCTGTTACCTTGCGCTTTGTTGCTGTTTTGACTGGCTCTTATCACGATCTTGTGATCTGTCACTGTTCCACTACATGAGTTCCCCAGAGCCTCTGGTTTGCACAGACAGTATGATCCGAGACTCAGGTGACGAGAATGACACTACCTACTGTTTGCTACTTTATGACAGGTTTTATTAATAATAGTGTTTTTGCTGATAGTGGTTTCAAGGTGTATCATTTAACCCAATGCAACTGCTGAAAGACAGCAAGACTGTATGTGGCTTTGATCTGAAACATCTAAGAAACTTCCCAGACTTACGTAAGGAAGCTCTGTCATATTTGCTGGAGTTGTACAGTGAAGACAAGCTCAAACCTCACATAGATCAAGTATATGCATTTGAAGAGGTTAGTTTTGCTCTCAAGTCCATGTTACATGTACCTTGAAGCAGTGTTTGAGATAATACAATGTAGATTGATCTCAGGTTCAAGAAACAGGATGGGTTGTGGACAATGTACAGAGACCAAGAGGCAGCATTTATCAAGAACGCAATATTAATAAGTTTAAAAACCCTATGAGTGTTTCATGCAAACAGCGTGTTTGTCTAAGTTAATTATCCTTCCTAACACCACATACTAGTTCTTGTTTTACTTTTTTCTATGCAAACATCAAAATAGTTTAGTGATCTGTAGGTGGGATTTGTTAAAGTTATAGCACTTGTTGTGAAATGTGAACACTGGGTTATAATGTGTGCTGTATTTTATTTTATTTTGAACTCTTGCCTTTAATGCGTGGTGTTCAAAACATCTGTGCGCCATTTTTAATTTATGCATGACTAACATCCAAGTCAAACCAGTTTGGTTAGTTACTGATATTGCATAATCGATGGCACTTTCATGCTCTTTTTGTGCTGTTTATTTTTCATTATACATGTTTACTAGCTCTTATCACGATCCTGTGATCTGTCACTGAATCTTTTCAACAGGATAAATTTTAATTTTGAAGCTTGTTATTGTTATTATTGCTTTGCTTGTTACTTGTAGGCATTTTGTCATTTTAATTTTTTGTCTTCTTCAACTGATGAGAAAATCTTTTTTTGTAATGTTTTACACGTCCCTATATGAACAAAAATAATAGCAAAGTACGAGGCATTGGGAAAGTGCAGACCAACTTGGTCTACATTTTACTAATCCATAACTTTACCTTATTCAACAGGTGGGCAAGGCAATGAAAAAGATGCATGAACGAAAGAATGTTGGCAAAATTATCTTGTCCCCTTTGAAGGAGCCTGAACCTGAACCTGAACCAATTCCAAAAGCAAAAGGAGCAGCAGAGCCTGCTAAAGAAGCGGTATGCAACCATCTGTTATGTGATATGTCTGTGAACCTATTACACTGCATTAACAGTGGAGCTATGGGGAAGCCTTTTTTTTGCGGGGGGTAAAGAAGTGTGCAAATCAATGAAGTGTACAATGGGTTAAAATGCGAGATAGGACGCAGCTCTTTACAACCTTTAATTTCATTGGATCCCTTTAGGATGCAGCTCCATTGTTTCTTTTGTATCGTTCTTTGTGTTCATTGTTTTCTGAACCAGTCCCGAGAGCCATTGTAATAGCTGCGTACTTACACTAAAATGTCAACCTTTTAGTTTGTGGATCCCAAGAATTGGATTCTACAACAAGAATAAATTGAGTGTTATTATAGTAACCGACAATTTTCACTATATAGTTTTACTCTTGGACATTTTGTCAATATTAAGTGGCTAGGGAAAACGCATGGTCTCCCAAGTGTCCCTAAATTCACTTTCAGAAGTTTAGTTCAGTCAGTGATTGGTCTTGGCCACTGGCTCAACATGTAAGAACAGTCAACATGTAGTGTCATCAATGATAGTGACTGTTTCCTTACTTGCTTTTATTGTCACATAATGTTTGCCAATGTGGTGAGTCCAACAAAATTATTTACCGTCACTCCACTCTGTGCCCAGTGTTGCATAAAGTGAGAGCAACACCATTTGCCCATATTTATGCACTACTTTCCCACAGTCCATTAGTGTTGCACTATTTACCGAAGTAGAAAGACTACACGTACATGTATAACAGGGACACAATTACTGTTTTCATTTTGTTACTGGATACATCTTTTTAGTTGTTTGGTTCAGGTTTTAGCACAGTTGAGTTGTTCCCCGGTGAATCATCATAATCATCGTATTTCCCGCTGGGCACTTGTCTGGCCTTGGGGCGCTCCTGGTGGGGTTAGATTTACATCCACCAGTCGCATCAGATCTGTTTTTGTCATCATAGCTCTTCTCACTTGAGCCCTGTCCACACCTAGATGTTTTTCCATATTTTTCCATACTTTGCCTTGCGTCCTTGTACCAAACAATAATTGTTTCTGCATCGCCCTGTTCCCTACTCTACAGATGTGTCCCAGATATTTGATATGGTGGCGTTGGCAAAAGGTGAGGATGGGGAGTGTGTTAGTCATCTCCCTCAATTTATCGTCCGAGATCCTGTACCTCCAGTCTACCTCTATCAGTTGTTGTTTGCTTTCCCTTGTGTGTGGGTGTGCGTTGGTACCCACCATTTTCCTCAAAAAACCATTCCAAATCACCTCGATTGTATCGAGCTCCTTCTCTGTTAGTGGACATGCTTGGATGCTGTAAAGGAGCCGGGAACGCGCACACGTTGTCAGAAATCAAACTCGGGTCGACAGCTTGATACGTCGATCAGTGAGGACTATTATTATTTGAAACAAGATTAAAAATAAATGTTACATGAGTTGAAGAAGGTACAGCACAAGAAGTATGGTTAAAACTGCGTGTAAAAAAAACTCCATGAGCACTGCAGGCTTTCAATAGAACCTTAAATATTACCGAATCACTCGGTGTGGTTTACAAGATTGAGTGTAAAAATATTTACAGGGCGCCGAGACAAAAGCAGAGGAGAAACAGGCAACAGAAGGTGCAAAAGAACCTGAAGGCAAAGAGGACGTTAAGGAGGAGGCCAAAGAAGAACCTAAAGAAGAACCAAAGGAGGAAGCTAAAGAAGAAGACAAAACAGAACCACAAGGAGAAAAGACAGAAGAAGCTAAACCTGAGGAAGGCAAGACAGAAGAAGCTGCTTCCTAAATTTTAGCTGTTTACAATGCTGCAGGTAACAAAATTTGTGTATGTTGTCCTCCTTTAATGAGGATTTATAATTGTGAGGTACAAACCGGTAATCAGTTGTTTTTTTATCGTTACTCCTTTCCTTCAAATATGATCGTTTTTATAAGAAGACAACTTCTTTATCTTATCCCAACCATTTTCCCCTTAGTGTCTTACGTCCCTAAAATTTTTCCATCTATTTAATTCCTAATGTCATGTTGTCTTGTTTATGCACTAGTCAATGGAAAACCCCGCACCCTCATACCCGAGAAATGCTGGGCATTAGCGGGGGATTTCAGCGGCTTTAGCTTGCCTCATTTTGTACGGTATATGGGGTTTTCGACAACATTAGACGCAACTATCGGCAAGCAGGGACCTTTAGCGGGGATTTAGCGCCATCTTGAATATCCTTGCAATGAAAACTGAGCACATGTTGTTTGGACTTTTGTCACCGTGATTTTAACGGTTTTGACATCAAGCAAACTGGTCTTTACTATTTCTTTTTTCAGGGCTATGTTAAAAATCCTGTAATTACTATTACTGTTTTTGGAGAGATTATAAAGTTTGGAATGCCAATTCTGTAACTCAGTCTAGATTATGACGTTAAACTTGCAGCTTTGGCTGTATGAGAAATGGACAGAATTGTAGATTTTCATATCTGTGAAACTTGAATTTGAGGCAGAAATTCCTGAAATATATTAGCGCTCGCGGAGTACAATTGAAAAGCAAATAATTTATGTAACCTATCTGTGCGAGAAAAATTGGGTTTTAGTCACCGTACGACCGTACGTCCACCCCTCCGTGTATGCCAGTAGGGAGCTTAAGCAACAACGACGGCAACGAGAACGTTACAAATTTACATGTTCAGTTTTGCGCGCCCTGCACGTGCGTTTCTCATTTTTGTCCATTTCTTTGCCGTCGTCAGCAAAGCAACAACGTGAAATAACCAAGTTTGAGGTGTTACGGAGAACGTTAGCACTTGAAGATAAATTTTCATTTTTCTCCCCTAAATTAAGCGCCGCTCGTAACGGTTTCGTTCCTGAAGGACCGCCACACCTATGTCATATTAAAAAGCTTGGAATAGTCGCGAAGTGATCGCAATAACGTGAATTTGTTTTTACATGACGTTCTCGATGCCGTTCCCGACGTCGTTGCTAAAGCTCTCTAATAGGGAACTTAAGCAACGACGACGGCAACGGCACCGAGAGAGTCATCTCAAAATATAAATTCGCGTCATTGTAATCACTTTGTAAACATGTCAACCCTTCTTATATGACAAGGGTGTGGTAGTTCCTCAAAAATGACATTGGTCGGAACGGCGCTTAATTTAGGGGAGAAAATGAAACTTTAGCGTCAAGTGCTGACGTTCTCCTTAAAACCTAAAATTTGACTATTTCACGTTGTTGTTTTGCTGACGACGGCAAAGAAATGGACAAAAGTGAAAAACGCACGTGCAGGGCGTGCAAAGCTATTGTTTTTGCCTACTAAATATGCACATTTGTGACGTTCTCGTTGCCGTCGCCGTTGTCGTTGCTTAAGTTCCCTAATGTTTAACTCTGGGGCAACCCGCGTTTTTTTGGCGGGAACATCTTTGATATTGGACAACCATGTTATGGTTAACTGACACCTGTCAAAACAAGGTATCCGCTGACCAGTATGACGTGACCATATCCTAAGCTCAAGTTTGAGGCTGATCGAGGTCAGCCTTTTATTAAGTTACTTAACGATTAAAGTGTAATGTGAAG
>NC_090892.1:42176263-42181263 GCF_036669925.1 Montipora capricornis
GGAGTTTTTCGTCCCGAAGCCAATGACTCGGCTTGTATAATGAGTGTTGCTGTCAGTTATTGAATTTCATGGAGAAAAACAGAAAGTAGGAGAAGCAGTATTGGCTGGGATTTAAGAAAACGGAAGTCAGTTCCTTTAACGACCCATCTACTCGACGTTTCTTAAAGTCATCAGTCAACAAAGAGTTCAACTACATGGAATTGTTGTAAGATCGCCGTTTTGAATTTCTTATCTTCGTGCTCCTTTATGGAAACGTGAGCGTCTAGAGAAGCATTTTTGCTCCTATTTCATCTTAATTTAATCATCCCAAGTGCCAAACTGTGCTTCTCCCACGCTGGAACCCTTATTTTCTCTTGACTTTTCCCAAACCACATACCGCTTTCGTCGCCCCCATTGTCATTAACTACTGTTCTCTCTCACTCACACAGTCCGTGTTAAGTTTGTGAATGGCTCGCCTCGAATCTTTTTTTTTTTCGAGTTTTAAATTGAGAAAAGTCTCATTGAATGTATGCTTGAACCGTACATCTTTTCTTGCATTTTTTTGTTCGACGGTGATAAGTTACCTTTTCACGTTACCAGAGTAAAGAGTTTAAACTAATTTGCTGAAATTGGTGCAGGACTTTGCGTCTGTCATCCGCTTGAAGGGCAAATAATAATCATTGGCAGGCTATAAACATATTAAGAGCCTTGCCGTATAAGCTTATTTCAATATTATTAATATTCAAGTATTTTAAATCTTAAGGATGGAAATAAATAACCAATATAAACCTCCTTTTGAGGTAAAATAATCATAAATTGAAGCACGGTATTAAACAACTGTCTGCTAATGAAAATCAAATTATGGAAATATATATGGCCAGTTAATGAAGGAAATTAATAAAGAATACATTAATGTTCTGTGTGAGTTTATCGATCGACCAAGGGTTGTGACTATAGGCGTGTGGATTCGTGGAAAGTGTTGAAGCGGGCGCAAGCGCATTCATTCCCAGGCTTTGACTGACGTACGCGGAGGGAAGATCGTGGAACAGACAAAATGTTTTGCGCAGTTAAAAATATTCTCTGTAGCGGTTTCATCGCCACCTTCACAATTGAAAATTTTTAAGGTGGCTCTGAACTCGCTCGAGAGAATTTTTTTTAACTTTGCAGAGAGTTTTACCTTAGCCTGCTAATCAGCAATAAAAATGGGGCTCCGTCGTGTGTTGCCGTGGTAACATTGTGCGTCACACTAATGAATGCATCTTGCTAAGCGATGTGATGGTAACCATCACATTGCCGTTGCATGAAACTGTTGTAGAGTTAATCCTTTGAATAAAACGTTCCCTTCATATTGTTGAAACTCGTTTGAGCTACCTTTCGAGTCAATTGGATGGGTGGTGTTATTGAATGGCATATAATTGCAAATTGTCACCAAAGCAGAATGCATAATTTGAAAGGCTGTGCAATGGTAACACGCTGTGTCGTGTGAATGTCCCCCAGAGACCATTATTGTTAAAGTCGGTCCCACGATAACCGACGAAGTGCCGGGCAGCTCACTGATGATCTTGTTGAACCTCGTTCAAAGGGTCCCCTGGGAACGAGGTTGTCCTTTCTTCCGCGCAGCCACGTCAGCGAATTAGTGACGGGTTGCAATGTTCTGAACGCTACTTCAGAATATTCCTTACCACTATTGCAACAATAAAGCGATTATCCCGTCCTCTCCACTTGTGGCCATACTGGCGAACTGTCCTGGCTTGGACTGATGCGAGCGGATTTTTGTATTCACGTTGTCATGAACACCTCAAGTTGTTGTTACCAAAAAAATGCTTTGTTTATTGTGGAAGTGCTCTTAGCTATCACTGAAGCTACAATAGTTCACGGTCACCCCCTCTAAATATTCTGAAAGAAACAATTCAAACCGAACAGAAACATGATGAAGAACCCCAACTAGCAGGAGGTTGACGTCTCGACAACCTGAGCGGAAGTCATCTCTGAAAGTGACTTCTGCTCAGGTTGTCGAAACGTCAGTCAATGTCATCTAAAACAGTCCTTCTCAGGACTACACTCACCCGGACGATCGTACTTCACTTAATAGACCAATTTCGATATATTAAAATTTAGTCCTAAGCAAAAGACATCATCACGAGGCTCTGGGGAATAAATATAAGGATTTGTATGAGTTTATTGCCCAGAGCCTCGAGATGATGCCTTTTGTTTTCGACTGAACTTTAATATATCGAAATTGGTCTATTGTGATATGACTCCTGGGTTCAAACCATTTACGATTTTATTTATACTACTCACAAAGAGAAAAAGCAAAACAAATGAGCAAAATATAGACCTTCTTAACTGACTCTCATCCCTGGTATGGTCTTAAAATTTAGGTTAATCTCAGCCTGAAAATATTTGTGAAAAAGATTCTTAAAAGAAAAAAGAGTGTAGTTGAGCATTAGTTCCGCTCTTTCTATATGAAATGTTTTGGTACAGGTCTAAGCGAGAAATAAAATTGGTGCTTATACCAGGTGACATATGTGCATTGCGCAATTCCACTTATCAGTGAAGGGATTGGCATTGAGAAGCAGGCGTCATTTGTGGGTTGAGTTTGTTGGTTCTCGTCTCTGCTCCGAGAGGTTTTTCTCCGCGTACTCCGGTTTTTCCCTCTCCACAAAAACTAATATTTGATTTCAGTTAATTTCGTTAGAATCCCCAATTAGTGCTCTTTTATAAATCCATTGACACTTAGGGCGCGTTCGATTGACCCTATTCCGGAATAAGAATACGTGGAGTGATGATTTAAAACGATATGTTTAGCGCGTTTCGAAGTAGCAAGGATAATAAAAATATATTTAAAATAGTATTTTAGCAGATATTTGACAATTTTGATGTGAATCTCTGTAAGAAAGAAGGATTTCTAACTTGCATTCTATGTATTTCTATTCCGGAATAAGGTCAATCGAACGCACCCTTAATTAAAGTTGTTGTTGTTGTTGTTGTTATTATTATTATTATTATTATTATTATTATTATAGATACGCATGAATGCCTAAGGTAACTACAGTGATTGGGCGTGAGGTCACGTGACAAATCGCTGGAAATCTCTTTTTAAAAAAAAATCCCAAGTAGATCTTAAAAGCCTACTCAAATCTTAATTGAATCTATCTAGATTAAAATAATCGAAAATTATAAATCCTAAAATCCTAAAAATGTAGTTTAGACCTATAAAAGCTAAATAATCCTTGTTTTTTTTCCTTAAAATATTAATTCTAATTTCTATACCTGATGAGTAATGTCTAAAGTCTAGTATTAGTTTTTTAAAAAATTTTGATAGATTCTATATAACATGTCAAAAGCGTCCCTAAATGACTAAGTACAATAAAATGAAACTATATACCTATAAACAAAATTGGAATATTATAATATTCAGCCTTTCGAGAGTTTCTTCTATGAAATTTAACGGTTCGTGTTATGATCTTAAACTCCCTTGCAATATTCAACGTACTTGACAGTACCGACTTCTGCATATTTCGTAGCACATCTTTTGTCTTCTTTCCCAGCAACTTCCGTAATCCTTCTTCCATAGTCCTTGGCCAACCCCCAAGCACGTCCATGATAATGATTCAGTACTGGTGGAACGTATATCCAGGGTATCGTTCTTGTAACTCACATCGTAATAGGCCACACTTAACTGAATTCTCTTCATCTTTCTTTTCTCTATTCTCGATCCACGGACAACTCATCTCCAAGACTACTACTTCCTTACTTTTATGGTTCACTATCTTTGCATCGATTCTGTTAGCTTGCAATTCCCCATAAGTTGGTATGTCCCACAATGCTTGGATATCGATATCCTCCGAGACGTATTCGTGTTATTATTATTGTTATTATTATGATGATGATGATGATGAAGATGATGATGATGATGATGATGTTCACGATCAGCTCTGTGTGAGGTCAGTCGGTCACTCTGGGCTACTGAGAGATGTTATACTTGACAAACTTGTATTTCTGGGCACAGCTGCTAGCGGAAGACTTCAATGCAAACAGAATTGAGGCCCCCCCAAGGAGCAATATCTGGAACAAGGTACACAAGCAAATTTTTAAGGGAACAAGAATTCCCCCACCCCCCTCCCCCTCTTTCCTGGGAGGGCCTCAGAATTCTTCCACGATCACAGTTCTTAACCTTCCGCAATGAAGTTTTCCATGGAACAACGTTGATGCCAATGACTAGAGCTTCCAACGTATCAACAAAGTTTAATTTACTCTAATCTGGCTGCTTTCTAAAGAGTATTGCTCTCTGAGTCTCCTCGGTACTGGTTGGCGGATGAATTCACTGAGACGTGAGATTTGCGTTGTTCTGGACTAAGCCGCAATTTCTCAGTCATAAGACTATCTGAATTTAACACAGATGCCTTTTAAAAGAAAGGTGTATTTATTTGCTTGGAATTTTGCATAATAAAAGAGAAACAAGAAACTCGGCGCCAAACCGAGTGAGATTATTGATAATTGACTCTTTCACAATTACACTGTAAAACTTGCATTTTGTTCGTTGTTCCCCCTGTCTATAGGTTTTGAGAATTTTCTTTGAAATCTAACCCAACTCGCACGGCATATTACATCTTTGTTCACATGATCTTCACAGCATTGCTTGTACCTTGTGCGGTAAGCCTGACTGTCTAAGGATCGCGTGTTCCTTTAAGTATTTACTGTCAGATACACGTGTTCAAGTCCCGTAATGGATTTATGTAAACAACTAATTTCGCAAATAAATATACAGGTTTCTTGCAGGTGGAAACTTCACCCAACCAATCCAGGCGAAATTCAAAACAATACGTCACACGTAGCGTAACAAGATCGCTCATTGTTTGCTAGCAAAAACGAAAAAGATCTTCAACAGAGGATCCACCTGTGATTGGCATTTTATCGAAAACAAAAGAGGCTTTCGAATGTGGTAATTTTAACGGCGTCTCTTAGCTGTAAAAAAGACAGGAGGCTTATTAGTGAATTAAGCGCGCTGTAGGCGACAG
>NC_090892.1:42186263-42201263 GCF_036669925.1 Montipora capricornis
GTCCCAACATGTGGAGCACGCCAAACTCTTCATTCCTTCGGCATCCATTCGGCCTTTCTCTTGGGCGTCGCTGATAACCCTGTGCTTGTTCTCCTCTTGAAAATCACCATTGGTCTTAATTTTGATCCATCACCAGCACGCGCCAACAAAACATTTGCGTGACATTAATTTTCTTCCCTGCAGTGTAATGTTGATCATTCGGTTCCGCGCCATATCAAAGATCAGTGGCGTTTTGTCCATATTTCCAGTAACATGTAGTGGGTAGTTGTGTTCTTTGCAAAGTTTTATAATATAACAGTGTGAAATCGAATGATCTTCAGCGAAATTAATGAGTTTTGTGGCCATTTTGATGTTTCAGTTTATCGCTCAAAAGTGAAGGCTATGTTGATCAGTTGTTCCTTTAAACAGAAAGGTTAATTTATTAGTGGATCTTGGTCAAGCCTTTTACTTTTCAATCAAAAACCAATGCCTCTTTGTTTTTATGCTAATGAGGGAGGTATTTCTAAAACAATGGATTCCGTGTATAATACGCATCTCAATTTTCGGAGCTGTTTTAGAGGAAAAAAAGTGCGTATTATAGACGGGTAAATACGGTAGATATAAAACATCTAGTTGTGTTGAACTACATGTATATACATGCATATAAAGTTAACGGTTATCAAAGTTTCGTGTGATTGAAGAAGTACATACATGTAGATGCAAGTAAGATAGAATATTTTTTTCTTTCTTGCAGACCTCCAGCCACTGTCTTGGCAAAACCAACACCTGTTCGAAACAGAAAAGATTCCTCTGATGCCGAGCCTTCACCACCAAATTCACCAAGTTATTTTGAAGAGGACATTGGTGATCATGAGTCCAGTATCACTGTGAGTTTAAAGCTTGTTGAAGTGGTGACAATTTCTTCTTTTGAAAACAAACTATCTTTGTCAATCAAATTGGCAGATACCTGCCAAAGGTTTATTGTGCCTCTTTTTCATTTTTATATATCTGTTATAATCTTCATTTTTTTGCCAAAATTCATGTGATGATTTAACTTTTCGTAGCGGCGATCTCTCAGGGAGCGTAAAAAGAGAACATACAAAGATGACTTTGACTACAACCTGTCTGATGAAGATGGAGAGAAAGAGCATGTGGACAGTGCTGTACCACTAACCTATACAGGTGATAGTGTTGCTCAGAATTATGTACCAGTGGGACCTGAAGTCGAGGAGACTATGACTGTTGAGAAGATTCTAGCCTTGAGAACAAAGCAGGTTGGTTAATGTTCCTCTAGGGTACACCTCCTCACAAATTTTGCTGTGTTTTTTTAAAACTTGATCCGAAACTTTCCTTTCTGGCTAGCATAATCAATTCCACTGTGTTATTTTGTTGCCAAGCTTTATCCAGTAATCGATATCTGCAGTTACTACTTGTGTATATTCTTTTTGCAGGATGAAGGACTGGGAACCCATGAGGAATTCTTTGTCAAATTTAAGAATTAGTGAGTGTTATTTTCAGTTGTAAAGGGGTTTGGATCACACTTGCATTTAGAAGATAGTGTTCCTGACCTTTGTGCAATTGCTATCTTTTAGTTCCTATCTTCACTGTGAGTGGGCCACAACAGAGAAGCTCGCGAGAGGTGATAAGCGAATACACATGAAAATCAAGCGATACAAAGTTAAACAGCAAAATTCAATGTCTCTCTTCAGTGAGGTATATGTTATTGTTTATTTGATAACTTTGTCTTTCTTGGTCTTTAAAATTGACATGATTTAATTTAATTTATTAATCTGTAATGTTTTTCGTGATAGATGGATGAAGAACCCTTCAACCCTGATTATGTTGAAGTAGACAGGGTGTTGGATATGTCAACAGGAGTTGATCAAAGCAGTGGAGAGGTATGTAAGCATGGCAGCAATTTTTTTTGTTTATAAGACATCTACTCTAGGTCCACTCTTGTGTCAACATTAGCTAATATAATACATTTTCATACAAATGCAATCTGAGGCCATCCTTGTTTGACATCCTTAGAGATGCTTTTCTTATTAGGTCAACATTTTTTTTTTACTTGGACAAGCAACACAGAGCAGGCATCCTTTCACTTGAGAATTTTGAACCTTTTCATCTTCAAGAAGCAATGCAAAACAGGCATCCCTTGTACCTGATAATTTTTCTTGGTTAACATCTTAAACAACGTCTAGTTCCACTCAATACTTTGCTCCCAATAAATAGTGAATTTCAGTCATTGTGATCATCCCACAGACAAGTGGTTAGTTTGTGTCAGCTTTACGACAGAACAGTGGGGGTTGATTATATTTAATGTGTTATTGTTTACACTTGAGATTTTAGTATATTTTACTCAGTTTTAATTTGCAGCTGAAACAAAACTGCTCATTTTTGGTTGATCCTTACATCTTGCATGGTGTATATTTTACACTTAAATCATAATAGTGTTGATTGTGGTTATAAAAACCTGGGTGATATATATTACAAGTATCTTTAGGATATTGATATTAATTTTGTGGTGAAGAGGTCATATGCTAATTAAGCAACTTAAAGAGGCTAATGCTATAATATGAAGAAAGATTTGTTGTAATCCAGCCTAAGGCGTGATGAGTGAATTTGCTTATCTGGTTTTAAAGAATGTAAACCACTGGTGTTTTCTCTTTGTCATTTATCATAATGAAATTACTGTTAATTTTAATGTTTACTTGATTCTGTCATGTCTGAAGCCAAAGTTGTATCGCATAAGAATAGGATATTGTGATTAAGACTTGAGGTTCGACTAATCTTTGAACCAAGAAATGAAAATAAAAGATTTTACCCTCATTCATTATCTAAAAGGAGTTAAGATCAATGCTGCAGTTTTGTAGGATTTTCTAGATGAATTGTTTGAAAGCTCTTCATTAAACCAAACTCTGCCATTCTTGTCTGAAAATTATGCAAATAACACTCCATTGTCAATGAGGAGACTGTGTTACCTAGTGTTGCATCCATAAATGCTTGATTAAGCTCTTGCACTGAAATACATGTAGGAAACACCCCTTAGACGATAACCTTTGTAAGGATTACACAAAATTATGCTTTAAAAGTGTGAAATTGCTAAAATATTTGAACTGTTTTATTCTTGCTATTTGTCTTCATCACTTGATAAATATTCTTTGTAAATGAACCTGGTATAAAATTTCCAAAAAAATCGGCTTAACTGTTTACGTTTGTCTGGATTGCTGTGCAAGCATCAGTGTTTTGTCTTCCATAAAAACTAATTGCTGTATAGTGACAGGTCATGAATTGACATAGAACCGCTTACCTCCATTTGCTGTAGAAATTATGATGTCAGTCCTTTTTGCACAGTCTGTTTCCTGCACAGTATGTGGCTTTGTTGGAGCACCAGTTGGTGAAAAAGGAAATTGCCTTGTAATAACTTTGTTTAGTTTCCCATGGAAGAATACTTAAGAAACAGCGAGCCATTATTAAGAAAACTAGAGTAATCAGATTAAACATAAAATTAATTAGCTCAGTGATAATTACTTCACAAAGCTAAATTCAAAGAAGGCAGGTTATTGTTTTAAGATGTTGATTAAAAGGCTTTTTAATGTCACGTCGTCGTTAATACGTCAATGTTGTGATAAGAAAGATTGTTTTGTTTCGCATCCAAGAAAGACTGTAAATATTACAAAAAATTTTAAACAATAAAGGTAGAGGAGTTTGACTGAGATAGACTAATTTCTCACTTGCAGAGTTTTGTGGATAATGGCTTGTCTTTGTTAATATGAATTTTTTTATTGATTTTAGGGAATAATTTTATTCCATGAAGTGTTTGCTTTTTCTGGTTGATCAGTAATGTTTAATTAAACTTGGAAGTGTTGAATAATCTTTGTGGTAACATTTGTTTCTTAATTTCTTTGGAAAAAGGTGATCAAACGTTTTTTCCCCACATTAAACAATGTTGATTGCATTTAGCTGGCTTTTATTAGTAAAACAGTGTTAACTATGTATCTACTCTTTAACATAATCCTAGGCATCAGAGCCTAAAGTTGTGGATTTTAAAATAAACTACATACATGTATATATTTGGCAGCAGTTGGTTAAAGCCCAATTATTTTGCTTGACAGTGTTTTATTGCCATCTAGACTTAGAATGATTTATACCCTCCTTCTTTGAAAGAAGCCTAGAATTTAACTTTTGGGAGAATGTTTTTAATGCTCAATACTAAAACCATCTCAAATAATTTTTTACCAGTTGAGTACACGTAGTTTTCATACTTCAGTTTTATTTCACCATCTCTTACCTTATTTTAGGAAATGAATGCTCCATGAAGTTAATGTAAAATGACTTTCAAATAAAACAAAAATTAACACCAAGGAGGAGTAGAATTTCACAATAAAGGAAATTGACATGAATAAGGGCCTCTTCATATCAGCCCTGTTTACCAGGCTGGTCTGGTTTCAAAGATCTCGCCTCACCTCTAAATCTGTTGTAAAAACTTCGATGTGTTCATATGAGAGGGTGGGCTGGCTCGGTTGCTGAGATCTTGGTTTTCCGACCAGGATCTTGGTAAGCAGGCTAAAAATTTTGCCATATGAACACTTAATCCTGCTTACTCGGAGGAAAATAATACAATGCATTTTCGTGATGGGACAGACATAACCTTGTTTTTACTTCTGTCTTCTTCAATAATGAAGCTGAGGATAGTTTTATTTGATAATTAATGTAAAGTCAAAAGAAATTTGAGGTTGTTTAAATGAAAATAATAAAAAAATTCTTGCCAGGCTTGTTCGTTAGATTTCACGCCTGAATGGCCGCATCACCACTTTTTCATGTTTTTCATCTCGGAAAGCGGGCTGACAGTCACCATGTGAACAGAAACCAATTTCAACTGGGCTCATATGAAGAGGCCCGACACAGTTGGTGGTGACCGATTTATTCAACTCTGGAAGCAAAAAAAAAAATTTTCTGAACAAAACTGAGCCCTCTGGTAAACAAAAACAGCCCTCAAAATTCCAATTGATGTAGGGTTATGGGAAAGGAAAAAAGGTTACACCTTATTTTATTGTGTTTAGGTGTCATGACTGTCTGCGAAGGTTTCAAAATTAAGAGTTAAAGTAATGGGAAATAAGAGCGCTCAACGTAATTAGCGTGGCTTAAATTAACACGAATTTTAACCATCGGAATTAATTTTATGGTGTGTTAATTTCCTATATTAAGGTAATTTTACCTTGCCTGTTCCATATTGTTTTTAAATCTTGGTATATTGTCAGATGAGGTTGGGAGGTCTCCATGCCTTGCATATCATGTGAATTTTGATTGCAACCTGAAGACCTCCAAAAAAAAAATGCTTGTTAGACAAGTTCCTGAATATCCTATCAGGATACTTCGCAAATAGGCACACATTCACTTAAAAACACATATCAAAGGCAAGGACCATAAACAGAGTTGTCTCTTTATTTCAAATTTACGGACCCCTTCTTGAAAACTTTAGGGGTCCATTGCAAACTTTCTGGGGTCCAGCCAATTAATATTCAAGAAGATTTAAATTAATATCCAGTGGGTCTGGAATGCGGTGGATCGTCTTTTGTGCAAACCTATAAATATGATTTTTTTTGTATTTTCTTTCTGTTTTCTCCATGTCTCCATAAGAGGCAAACCATTGTTATTGGTGTTCTGATTAAGTAACACTTTGATCTAAGTTTTCTTTTTTCCTCTCTGCCCATGGCAGACAAATCCATAACCTGTGTCCAGAAATGAATGGGACAAAATCATAATTGCTGAACTTCGAATATCAAGTTGTTTAAAATTTTCGGGTCAAGATGCAAAAATTGTGAAAAAGGAGCTCTGGAATATTCATTAGCTAAATTAAATTTGATAACAGCAAAGATAATAATTTCTTATCAAAGGAAGAACAATAATTGGTCATAGGTGATGTATTCAGTTTTTGGTGCATATTGGTGTCAGTTTTAATCATGCTTATACCATTGAAGTCTACCAGCCTCGGTATGCTAAGAAAATATAATCTGCAATATCTTACCTGAGTAGAAAATGTTACAAACTTATAATAATATTAGTTGTGCAATTTGCTGTAGTGTATGTTGCTTTCAATCAGTAATCGTGTGAACACTTTCAAAGCAACCTGCTGGTTGACAAATGGAAACCCTACTCCCTTAAAAAAAACTTGAAAGGTCTTTTTTGTGTTGTTTTGAGCATCCTTGCAATGTTGCTTTTATTTAAATGTAGCAAATTTAGAAATAGACATGCAAGACTCTGATTCTGATTTCTGGGAGACACTGGTTGTCTAAGGAATGAGACTAAGTGAAGAAGAAAAGGAACCTGCAAAGTGATAGCCTAGCTGCATACATTATCACACTTACATCAAGGCCTGTTCCCAAATTACAAATTTAGAAACAGGCCTTGATAAGGGTTATTTAAAGGTGAAAATAGTTTGGAAAGCAGCACCTAAAGAAAACCCTTAGATGAACAAACTCTGCCCTCCAAGTTTCCACCAGCTTCAGTGTGGCTAATATTTTCCTGATCTTTTGTGCATGTTTTTGGCGCATATCGGCCTTCATGGTAACAAAGAAAGTACAGGCCATTCTGATAATATGATCCTTTGTCTTAATTCTGCTAACCCACGTCACATTGCAATTTAAAATTAACTCCAGTTTACATTTCAAAGATGCTCTCGAGGTCACACAAAGTAGAGAACATTTCAACTTATCATTGGGACATGTTGGGTTGATTTCTTGAGTTTGTTTTGCAGTAGTATTGTAAAGCAGGAATATCAAGGCCAATGGTCATAGTTCTACTGTTTATTGTGTCATTATTCATTCCCCTCACAGCCAATCACACATTTTCTTGTTAAATGGAGGTCTCAGCCCTATGAGGAAAGCACATGGGAAATTGAGGTTTGTGGAAGAACATTAATATACTGTATGTCAGTTTCTTCTGGGTATGTCTTTTTTAATGTTAAAACTTTCCAAATGGAAGTGGCTGTCTTGGTATTGCCACAAACGTAGTTTCAACCTTTCACCCCTGAACCAGCCTAAACTGGCCACACTTAGTACATATTTTACTCTGTCTAACGCCAGAGTATTTTAGTCTTGCCACATGATTTGATCATCAATTGTGCCTCCCACCTCTGTGACCCAGGTTCAACTCTGGCCTCGGGTCGTATGTGGGCTGAGTTTCAGTCGATCTCAACCCGACTCCGAGGGTTTTTCTTCGGGTACTCCGGTTTTCCTCCCTCCTCAAAATTGACTCCCAGTCAGTTACATCTGGCTGGGTTTGCGGTGCTCCAAGATCACACATGGATTGTATGGCGGCAGCCGTGGGCACCTTCACATGCATTCGGTCTGATCCCATTGAGCCGGTTGATCCTGAAAAGTCCTTGCAGGGAGTGGTCAACTCAGCACACTTTTACATTTACATTTGCATTTTACTCATCAATGGGGAGCCCCTAGGGGTCAAAATTGATAGGTTAATCACTCACTGAAAATTGTCCCATTAAACAATCAAAGCAAAAAAATACTACAGACTAAAGAAAAATCTTCATGAATCAAAACAAGGAATTAGAACAAGAAGATTTTGCAAGAACAATTTGTTCCACAATATGACCCTATGTAAATGTATTTCTTTATTTTGCTTCTCCAAACTGCATATATCTGCAGCAATTTTCAAGTCAGTTGGTAATCAACAGTGTTATGCAAACTCAAAAAATTGAAAAGTGACAAAAAAACAACCATTGGCTTTCTCAGTGACATTTTCTTTTGCGTTTCTTGAAAATAGGGTTTACATGTACATGTATTAGTAAAATTTCATATTGGTTACCTGCATATTGCGTGGTTCTTTTTTTGCATTTAATTTGAAATACAAAGATGGAACATGAAAAACTGTATGTACACTCTTACAAAATCTCTGCCTTCTCAATAATTAGAAGTGTCTCAAAATGCAATGCTTGTGAAGTTATATGTAATACTTGAATACTCCTTGAGCTACTTGGACTAAGGGTTCTCAAACTTTGTTAAATCTCTGTAATTATAGGCAGATGTTGATGAAGGAAAGATAAAGCAGTTTCACAAGTTAAAAGAACTCCCTCCAGTGCAATTGAGACAGGTGTGTTTAATACCAGTCATAAGGTGAAAGGATGGGGACAGTTCAGAGTGGAATATTGTGTTAAAATAAATAATAGTTTTCAGTCAAAGCGACAATCTGTGTAATGTTTGCTACCACATGGATTTGAGCGAAATTTCAAGAGTTTTGCATTTTACATTTAAGTTAACATTCGAAATTCATTCAATTTTTCGCAATTTTTTTTCTACAATTTTTTCAGCTGTGGCGTTGAAATTTGAAGAGTGGCTACATTTGCGATTTTCATTGTGTGCTGGGGATGCAACAACATTTGAAAAAATCGCATCACCGAGGCAAGCAAAAAATCGCTCGTGTAGCTGCAGCTTACAACTTTGACACACTCATTATTTATTACCCTCCTGCAATATCTCAATTTCTGGACCTAATTTGTTGAATGGTTAAGCGATTTTATTTTTTCTTTGCGTGACGTGACGTGACTAAGAATAGACCTTTTTCACTTGTACATTTTGTTTTCACAATACAGATCATGTGATAGTACTCAGGAGGCTTGGTCGTTTGTTTTGTTCATTAAAAAGTGCATGCAAATCCAAAATGCAGTCGGTCAACATGGACAATTTGAATGTATTTCTTGACTTTACTGGTGCCGTAGACATCATATTTATGACACTTCCAGAACCAAATTTCAACCTAGAGGTTAACACCACTGACCAGGACTTAGCTTGGCAGGAGTGATAAGACAACATAATGCAGCGCGGCGATTTAGCGACTAAAATTTGCGAAATTGCAACTAAATTTTCGTATCTTATGGCAAAATGCAACTGGGTTTTGTTAATTTCGAGCCCTGGGGTCAAAGATTGTCTTATCAAGAACTTTATGATTATCATACGCTCTGGTATCTGGTATTTGTCTGACTTTTACTGAAACTTCCTCAGTTACATGTAAATGTACTTTTCTTTCTTTGTTTATAGTTCCGTCCACGCCCTTACCCTCATGAATGGTATAAGTTAGATGCATCACATGTCTACAAGAACAGCAATACATTACGTGAATATCAGTTGGAGGGTGTAAACTGGCTAACCTTTTGCTGGTGCAACAGGTGAACAATTTTCATCTTTGATTTGCGTAACATTGTCTCAGTAATGCATATCTTCTTCTTCGTGATAGCAGTCATGAAATTACTGTTTGTTTATATTTACTACATTAGTTTAGCAAGCTCAGCTAGATTAATTGCTTTTTTGCTTTCAAAGTTTATCTACTGTAACCAGGTACCAGTCAAATGTAGAAGTTAATGGTCCTTGAAACTCAATCCTTAAAAATTTTTAGGGTCAAGTCAAAGCTGGAGACCTTTCTGGCCTTATAAAATATTCAAGTTCAACCTTGAGACTTTCAAGTGGCAAAAAGAATTTAAATGCAGAATTCTAGTTAAACATTCCTTAAAAGATTACGGTTTGTCATTTTTGCCTTGTACGGTGTAGGTAAATTATTTTTGTTTACACAATTCCTTCCTGCGAGATTTTGTACAGGAATTCATTGATACATTGTAGTGATTTGTACCATGCAATGAAAAAGTGTAACCATTAATCTCATAGTAGATGAACAATTGAATGAAAATTCCAAAGCAATAAAATCTGAAGAACTTGTTTTTTTATTGATCCAAACTTTTTCTTGGTAATGTCTTGGATTCTGTGCACAGTATACATTGCATTTGACATGTTGCACTGAACTGGTACTGTAACTTCAGGTGCATCTCCAGTGTTAAAACCTTTTTAGGAATCATTTACTTGCTTAAAGCTTGTTTCTTTTTTTCCGTAGGCAAAACTCCATCTTAGCTGATGAAATGGGTCTGGGGAAAACCATACAGTCAATTTCTTTTCTTATTGAGATGCAAGTGAGTGTAAAGTGCTGTGAAGTGAACCTCTTTGAACTCAAAGGGTTATAACTTAGTCAGTGTATTGCACAGCATTTAGGCAATGTTGAAAAGCAATCTCCAAGTGGTATGCACAGGGTTCTCCTTATCAGGCGGTAACGGGTAAAATTTACCGCTTGTAAGAGCACTTATTACCACCTGCAAACGTTCAGAAGTCGCTTATCCTTTGCAGAACGTCCAACATTAACCAAATGCTTTACCGGTTTGAAAAGGTCCTTTACATGTTGTGCTGAAAACTAGGGAGAACGCTGTATGCACCATGTTAATTAATTAAGTTGCCCAAAGAATAACAGCATGTTTAATTTGCAATAACTTTTTATTTGTAGAGGTATGGTGTCCGTGGGCCATTTCTGGTAATTGCTCCACTTTCAACCATTTCCAACTGGCAAAGGGAATTTGAAACTTGGAGTGAAATCAATGCAGTTGTCTATCATGGAAGGTAAATTTTGATTTTGTTCAGAATTTTAATGGCATTAGCTCTTTGTACCTTTAATTAAAGAGACTATTTTACTCTACTTTCTCAAACAATGGTTGTTTCTCTTTTGCAGTAAAATCTTGTTAGGCTATGATAGGGCAGTTCACCATTTAGTTTTATCAAAGATACTCAAGTAGCCACCCCAAAAAAGAAATTAGTGATTTGCAGTAACTAATATCAGTTTGATTCAAAACTATCAGCAAGAGAAGCCTTGGCTAACAAACTGCAGTAATGTTGATTAGTTTTTTCCAGGGAAAAAAAGCCTTGTTGTAATTCTGAACTGATGTTGTAATCCTTTCACCCTGAACCATTAAGTAAAATGGCCCAGTGTTAAGAAAAAAATTAATTTGTCCCTCCTAGAGTGGAATGGGTTAAAAGTGACGTGAAAATCTTCTTTCAGTGTCAAATTTATGGTGCAAAATGTTCTAACATTGCCAATACATGTATACATGTATGTTATAGACATAACGTTTATAACACATTGACTCCTAAACTGCACTCTGTCCTTACAATTATTGTGGAGGATGCAATAACTGAACTGGAGGCAGTGTGGCCCAGTGTTTAGGGTGCTTGCCTTGAGATACGGAGATCCAGGGTTCAAGACCCGCTCTGACCACTCATTGAATGTGATCCTGGTAGTCCCTCGTTCAACTTCCCAGCCGCACTTGTAAATAGCCAACTGGTTTGCCTCCAGCCAGTTGGGATTCTTAACAGTTGTTGTTGTTCTGTTCTGTCGTTTCGTTGTGTTTCATTGGCCCTGAAAAGCGCCTACAGTGTATGGAGAGCGGTTTTCTGAAAAATACCTGTTTTCTGAAAAATAATAAATGGTTTCCCACTGCTGTTGTTGCAAGTGGGTCTGACAAGTTTACATGCCTAAAGCAACAATCATCACAGTGGTGGCATTTACCATCTGTCAGGGATGTAGCTAAGAATAAATTCATCCGGTTGAAGGTTCTATTGAGGCGATAAGTTTGTGCTCTGAGCATCAAAGGGACCTGGTAACAAGATTGTTTCCAGTGTCCAATACAGGGAAAGAGAAGACATGCACAAAAGTACTTAAACAATGCTTTTACTTCATTTCCAGTATCGATAAATTCTAATGATAATTCTGTGTAGACTAACAGAAATTAATTTTTTGTTAACACATCGAATGACTTTTAAACTTTGTAGAGAATAATTTGCGATCTTCTCAGTTGCTTCAATCAACGGCAAAAATTCAGCCGGCGATCACCCCTTTCTCAAGCGGCGATTTTCACCGGCAGCCGGCGCTTAGCGACATCCCTGATCTGTAGTTGTTATTTGTACTCCTTTTTTTTTTAGTTAAAGACTTCCTTTTTTTTTCCAGTGCATCCAGTCGTCACTTGATCCAGGAGTATGAGTTTTACCTCAGAGATGAACATGTAAGTAAAAATACACACGTGCACTTTGACCTTTTGCTATACAGAGGCCTGTTTTAAAAGCTTTTTTTAAAGGGTGTTTACTCTTGAGAAATTCATATTACATGTATTCTGTGAGCCTTAGAGACCGGCTAGAAAGTGAAAAAAAACATCCACCCTGTGACAACAATAAGAAACACATTACATTACCTTAACATTAATTTTTTTTTCCGTGGGGCAAATGCTTGCTTCTCCTAAGTTTCATGTTTGTATTTTAGGGACAACCAGTTCCTGGATTATTCAAGTTTGAAGCAATGATTACAACATATGAAATAATCATAGGTAAAAATATAGTTAAACAGTGTAGATGAAGTTGTTGCGCACTGGAAAATAACTGGGTGAAACGCAAAAATAAACAGATCTGTTGGAAGCATTCTTGAATTTAAACAAATGAGCCTCAAAATCAGCAAGAATTTGTGACGCTGATAAATAATAAAGCAGCTTCTATTTCCAAAACGATGGAATTACCTGGTGATAAATAACCTTGTCTAGGAGAGTGAATTTATATTTGCGGCACAATTGTTGCTGATGGCAATTTTTTTTTATTCCTTGTGCTCTTCCTTAGAACTGGGTATCAATATTTATTTACTTTTGCATCAATAGTTGTTTTGCTTAAAGCACGCTAACATAATCTGTACCATGCTTAGTTCGCATTTATGATTGTTAAAATAAAATTTTCGGCCCTATGTTTCTGGCAGCAAGTCATATAGTTGAGGTCTCCCATCAAGATACTAACCCCGCTGGACATGAATTAACTTCAGTGAACTTTTGTTGTGGAAACTGTCAGACACTGAGTATGAAAAAGAAGGTGAACTTCATGTCAGCCTCAAAGCCAATATTTCTTGATTCACATTTATTTTCTTCAACTTTTCTGGGTTTAGTATTTTACATATTTTAATACCTCCTGGAAAACAAAACACAGCTCAGTTGACAGTTATGGAATAAACCACTGTGTCAAGTTACTGCACTACCACACGTACGCAATGTGTGCCAAAAGTTTTTGTTTTTTTGCATTCTTAGCCTAAACCCCTCAGATAAATAATGTACCTTTTGATTGGAAAACCAACTTTCTAATTTCTTTTTGGCAACTGTTTAAGTCACCAAAGCAATCCTTGTCACGCTGAAAGAATTGTTTTCAACCATTTCCCGCCTGAGAGGGACACTTGCAGATTGTAGTCCTCCTAATGTCAGACAATTTTAGTCGTCCAAGACACTTGGTTGAGGTCTGAAGGGGTTAATAGGGAGCTTAAGCACGCGCGTTTTTGAGATGCAGACGGCAACCGGAAGAGAAAATTTCGCGTGCCAGGACTGTGGTGTCCCCAGATTTTTATACTAATGATCTCTAATGGAGAAAAGATACTTAGCAATGTATATGTGGATGTGTGAAAACAGGTTAAAAGGGAAAACAGCTCACCTCCGGTTGCCGTCCGCGGCGTGCTTAAGCTCCCTAATTTTGAGGATCTTACACAGGATGTCCTGTAGATCAATTTTCACTCCAAAGTACAGTAAGTGTATTTGTACACTATCTAAACTGCATTCTTTGCCTTGTCTTTCAATGAAGCTGACAACGTGCAACTAAGTGCAGTGCCATGGCGGTGTGTGGTTATAGATGAGGCCCATCGATTGAAGAATCGGAATTGCAAGCTTCTTGAAGGACTCAAGAATTTAAGCATGGTAAGTCAGGAGTGGTTTTAATAGGGATTCCTTGTTTAAGGGTAAAATATGCATGTAGCTCAAGATTTTTCTTTGCACTCATAATTGAAAAATGTTGATACTGAAATTCCCTCAATATTAAAATAATGGACTATGTATGGGTCATGAAACCAGGCAACACTGTATTCCTCTGGAGGAAATAGTTTTCAATGTATTTCTTGTCATGGTAGTTTTGTTACTGAAACCTTAACCTTACTATTTGTAGGAGCACCGGATATTGCTGACAGGAACTCCACTGCAAAACAATGTAGATGAGTTGTTTAGTCTTTTGAATTTCCTTGAACCAGCCCAGTTTCCATCTCAAGTGGCATTCTTGATGGAGTTTGGTGACCTCAAGACTGAGGCTCAAGTTGAAAAACTTAAGCAGGTGAGATGCTTGATATTTAAATGCCTGTTACCTCAAGAGAGGTAACAGGGGACATCGTTGTGTTCTTGGGTGAGACACTTTACTCTCACCGTGCCTCTCTCCACCCAGGTGTATAAATGGGTACGGGCGAATTTAATGCTGGGGATAACCCTGCGATGGACTAGCATCCCCATTCAAGGGGGAGTAGAAATATGCCAAGTCACTTCATGCAACAGAAACTGGGATAATCTCCAGCCTAATGAGCTGGGCCTAATGAGTCACTTGGCTTGTAAGCAGACTTTACCCCTACCTCAAAAGAACTAAAATCAAGTGGGTTTATTTTGAAAAAAAGGGCATCCTTAAACTGAAGTGTGCTTGAAGGCAACTTTGTCATTAAAAGAGGCATTAACCCATTGACACCTCAAATGCCCTAGGTTGCCCCAGTTGACAAGTAAAATTGTCTAGCATTAGACAGAGTAGAGTCAGTTAAGTCTCACTCCCAGGGTTCAATGGGTTAATGTTTTCCATGAGTTTTGTTATGTTACGAGATACACCAGATCAAATCAAATCATGATTTGTTATGTAAAAGATACATAAAAGGAAACGTCCGAGGTTATCCCTATCAAGGACGCTCCCAATGTAAAATAAAAGGAAGTTATAATACAATTTAAAATCTAAGAATTGTTAAGAATTGGTGAGAAATTTACAAAATTTAACAAAACGTTCTAAGTTTGCTTCAAAAAATACTAAAATCCCATTCATCCACTATCTCTTTGGGAAGAGTATTCCACTGTTTACTAATTCCAACAAAGAATGAATGGAGAAAACAGTTTACTCTAGCTAGTGGCTGTCTTAATTTAAATGAATGGTTTGACCTTGTTTTACCTTAAGAATTAAATTCAAAATAATCGTTACAGGTAAGGCCATTAAGACCATGAATAGTCTTATGGCAATCTAACAAAGATAAATAAGACCTCCTTGATTGGACACTGGACCACCCAAGCATTGCCAGTCTTTCTTCATATGAAGAGTCGCTATA
>NC_090892.1:42206263-42213763 GCF_036669925.1 Montipora capricornis
AGTGGAAAGATGTCATTGCTTCGGGACGATTTAAGACCAAGGTGTCTGAGAGGGATGTTGAAGCTATTTCTCGTACCATCCTTGTGTATTGCCTCCATCATTACAAGGGTGATGAGAAGGTCAAGGGTTTCATGAGAGATCTTATCAAAGCCTCTGCTACACGAGAACGCCTGCCAAGTGAGGAGAGAGATGCCACGTACACTCCATTACCACTCACTGGAAAAGGCAAGGGGAGAAGCAAGAAGGGCAAGACCTCAAACAAGAACAAGAGTGCCATTGCACTTCTTGAGGTTGGAAGTGAGTGGCGAACTTGTGACCCTGAAACTCTAATACTGGATGAGGGTTACAAGAAGCATTTACAGCACCACTGTAACAAGTAAGATTTGTTTCCTTGTTGGGACGGTAGCAGTAAATAAGAAGGGAAAGTGGTACATGTGGTCAAAGAACCTGATGGTACAATGTAGTTGGAAGTGATGAACAACTATTTTCTGTTCCCAGGGTCACCTCTGTAAAAAAAAAACTGACTCGTATCAAAGTAAATACCCCTTAATTAAGGCATTTGTTAAAATTCTTGCCAAGCCCTTTGGAAGAGTAGGAGTGAGTAGACACTTATGTTTTCAATTGAAAAGTGTTACTGTTTCTCTACAAGGATTTTGCTGCGGGTCAAATTGCTGTTTTTCTTGAGACATGAGGTGATTGGCGTTCTTGGACCAAAGATAAAAGAAGGCTGCAATGCGAGGTTTGTTCAGAGTGTGATTATTTTTGTTGAGCTGTAGATTTTCTTCAAAGAGGTTCTTTCTTGGTTTCAGTTTTATCAAAATGTAATTTAACTCTTCAGCTTGGGCATTGTTTTTCATTTCAGACCACATGATGTTACTCTAGAGAACGCTTTCTTTCAAATGTTGTCTTATGCACATGCTTATGTAGGAATAATTTATGAAAAAACAAAAGGAGAATTCCCTTGAGAATATCACATGGTGTGAAATGGGAAAACAAAAAGTACAAGCTAAAGAGGTCAATTATTGTTTTATCAAATTAAGTTGCCTGTTAACTTTGAACTCTGAACACTCAATAGGCAATTTTCACGATAGGGTCATTTGACTACAACTACGAGGATTTTATTTTTTTCTCGTCTTTTTTAAATTTTGTATTCCCAGCAGGGTGAAAAGAAAAATAGCTCTAATTAGCATGAGACAAGCTAAACCTGTAGGATTCTGGTACTTTTAGTCAGAAGGCATCATCATGCAAATTTCCTATAATGTTCCCCTGGAATTCTGGTAGATTTTTGTAGATTGGACATCTTGTTAAACAGTTTGTGTCACAACTTGCTAATTATTATGTGAACTTAACTGACTTGGTTAGCTGCCTCTTTCTTTACCTCTCTCCTTTTGGAAAATAGGTTTGTGACATTATGAAGTACCATTGTTTTCCTTTTTCTAATGTTGTGTTGCCATCTTTGCAGAGATGTGGACATTGTGATTCACCCCCCAGAAGGTGATCCACCAGCATCATGGTGGGATGAGGAGTGTGACAAGTCACTCTTAATTGGAGTCTATAAGTATGGTTAGTACAAAAAGATAACCAATCTTTTTCTTTTTTTGAACCATAGGTACATCTTTGGGTGTTATCAGTTAGTGTACATAAAATTGTTTGACATGTACAGAAGAAAATCTTGTTCTTCTTCAGTTTTTAAAGGATGTTTAACATTTTGGACTCCTTTTTGTTTTACTATGCATATATCAAGTTCATTTTAAAGAATCTTGCCCTTTTTGTCCTCGTCATTGTCAAACTGTTCACCGTGGATACTTGGTCACATATGAATCCACAAACATTTATTTTTGTCAATGCAGGTAATTTTGCTTATGCCATGGTGCTGAACAGGAGTGATTACAATAACAATATCATTACTTGGTCTTACAATGTTATACTGTTTGTATGGCCCGGCCTCTATGTTTTTAGGTTATGAGCATTACAACTCGATACGATCAGATCCCAGTTTGTGTTTCCTGTCTCGAGTTGGTCTTCCAAATGACATGAATGACTCTACAGCAGGTGAACCAACAGACCCTGATGATAGGTCAGTATTGTAGATGTAAATTTAGCTTATTTTGCCACATAATGTCTGTTTCAGCCAATTAAACATAGTCCCTTGAAGACTCAATAAAAGTTAAAGACTACTTCTGAGCATTTATTTTTGTTAGTTATCCATTGTTTTACAATGGAAATGAAGATAAAGAAGCTTTATTGGCTGGTGGAAGCCATAATGCAAGTATGCCAATACCACTTGTTTTGCTTGATTCGTGTTAATTTTGACAGGACCAAGACATCCTTGAGATGATGATTACATTGTAAAGCACGTTGGACTACTGAAACATGATGAAAATTGTTATTCTGATTGAGGATGATCTTTGCATAATCTAACCTTGTCCACTTAAATGTCAAAATCATATAATTCATGAGGACTTCTGTCAATGTTTAGAGATGAAGATGATGCAAATGATGATCCTGACTATCAGCAACCTGCAAGTGTATCACAGAAAGATGATGACTTGGATGATGAAGATGATAAGGTAGCAGCGAGATCCTCGACAACAATTTTCCCCTTTCATATATTTATACATTCATTTATGCCTTCCACATTTGTTGTGAATGAGGTTATCAACATGCTCTACCTGTATTTTAGGACACTGTCTCTGCTGTATCTTCTCCTGGAACTCCTCGTAAGACTGACAAGATGGCCGAAGGTGAGGATGGATGCATTGTATCTATTTTGTATTGAAGAGGGTTGCTTCTCTTGGCAGGGCTCGAAATTAAC
Organism: Montipora capricornis; assembly: GCF_036669925.1. Classification (NCBI taxonomy): domain Eukaryota; kingdom Metazoa; phylum Cnidaria; class Anthozoa; order Scleractinia; family Acroporidae; genus Montipora; species Montipora capricornis. Next base: position 42,209,079 of record NC_090892.1, read on the forward strand.
GAAAAAATCCAGTCGCATTTTGCGATAAGATAGGAAAAGTTAGTCACAATTTCGCAAATTTTAGTCACAAAATGAGCCTACAATACTTGTGTATAAAGAAACTACTGAAAATGACGAATGATCGAAGGAATGGAGCTGTGCATGTAACATCGCAGCTAAATTACTCTACAATTACGCTATCTTCAGAGAAAATTCACAGAGAGAAAAAAAAATAATTTCGTCATTTATTTCTTTTTAGCAAAATTAGCAGCAAAGTGGCAACTGCTAACCCTTTTGTTTCGAAAGAGTGAAGGTGACAACAAGTCACAAAATTGCGACTTCACCAGATATTTTAGTCGCAAAGGGAAAAATTTAGTCACAAATGCGACTGTATAGGTCGCAATTTCGAGCCCTGCAGTTGGCCTTTTTAATGCCTGAATGTCCACCAAGGTTATGTAACCATCAATTTTCAAGAAAACGTCAAGTTCTGATTTAGAGTGTTGTCTGATTTGATGTGGCAGGGGGAGGTGAGGCTAAGGGCACTCCCAGCTTAAGATGGCCAACACCGTCTGATTTAAACACCAGACTAAGGAGAATTATTGCTGGTTATCAGAGAGTGGTGAAGAAAGCAGAGCTGAAAAAGGCAGCTGCAGAAAAGGCAAGTTCAAATGAAAAGAAAATGACCTGGAAAAAGTCATCAGACATGAATATTGGGTGTTGGCAAGGAAACTTACGCAATCTTTCTGAAAAGACAACTTTTTTACACTGCACAGGAACGAGAAAGGAAAGAAAGATTTGAAGAAGCAGTCCGACAGAAAGAACTGAAGAAGGCAGAAATGGCACAGAAGTGGGTATTTCTTCAAATCATGGTGATTGATGTGGGCTGTTTTCATAAACGCTTTGTGTGGTGTTGGTTAGCATTAGGTTATCCAGCACATTTCTGTCAGTTGATTGAAAGATCTGAGGTACTTTGAGTTATTCAAATAATGGACTTTGCGATATATTGTTTGCATCAAATGGGCCCATTCCGAGTTGCTGTTTGTCTCGGTTTTGAAGTGAGTCATGGTGTTCAACTATTGTAAGGGAAATGAGTTTGATTTGCATGAGAATACGCAACTAATTTCCATTTGAATGGTTGTGCACCAGGACTCGCGTTAAAACTGAGTCATGCAGCAACTCGGAAATGGGCTATAGGACACATTGATAGTCAGAAATTGGTTGAAGACATCCACTCATCACTTCCCTGGACCAGCTTCCCAAAGTACTGTTTTCTAGTCAGCATCACGCTGCCAAGTTTCATCATCAGGTGTGCTCTAAAAATGTGGTTAAAACCACCAGTGGAGTTACGATACCAGTTTCTTTTAGATGAGAAGTTCCAAGCCTCGTAGTACACATAACATTTGGGGTTCACTGCAAGGTTTCAAATGTTCTCATTGTCTTGTGCAATAGGTGGTCAAAACGAGAGGAAGTGGACTTCTATCGAACAGTATCTTCATTTGGTGTTGAGTACAACAAAAAGAATGGTACATATGACTGGTCAAGATTCAGGTGAGTGCTACAATAGTGATTGCAGCCAAAATCCATTTTTGCTGCTATTAAGGTACCACAGTCAATGATTAAATCTTTGCTGTTCACATCCTGAATTTCATGATGTCATACCAATGTGTACAATGAGACTGTTGAGTGTAACAACCTGATACTCAAGCCAGCTATTTCTGAATATTTTCATCTCTTACACCAAATCAGCTAACTCAATTTTGTACCCAATTCAAATCTCCCAGAATTAAGGATTGTATTGTGTATTGTATTTGCATGATAATGTAGCATTGACATTTAAATGGTATGGAAATGCCTGGAACAAAACGTTATATTTTCGACGGGTTTGAATTGGGTGCAACCTTTAGTTAGCGGATTAGGTCTCTTCCTGCAGCTTACACTTAAAAACAAAGATATCTGTCTGGGAAATCAAGCTGTACTAACCAATTACCTAATTATCGGCAAAATGAAAATGAATTTGTTGTTGTTTTAAGAGTACATGTAATTTTTTTTTTGGTCCACCCACAGTTCTATTTTGCTTTCTCTTACTGCTAAACATTTACTGTCGTGTTTAAATGCCATGTAAGTGCTGTCTCACACAATACAGCATTCCATACATGTCAAACGCAATTAACTTTCATGGAGCATTTTGTTTGAGATAACAAGTATTGTTTCTATTGAATTTGCAAATGTTGATTACTCAGACGACAAGCTCGGTTGGACAAGAAGAATGATGAAAGGTTGACTGCATACTATATAGATTTCATGGCCATGTGTAGGAGAGTTTGCGGACAGGCCACTGAAGAAGATGCGGGAAAAGGTTGGTGGAAGTAAAGAACACTTGTCTGTTAAGGGTCATTTCATTTCTGGTTTCACGTTGGTATTATTGATGAGCAAATGGTCATTCGCTTGTAAATGTAGAAAGTAACTTCTTACACAATTGCTTTCTATAGTCTCAGGGTAGTGTCTCAAGCCTCCTTTAGTCTCCGAAAGCCTTTATCCATCATTGTCTAAAAATTTAATTCCCTTTGTTCTTTTTCTCGCAGGAATCAGTGTCGAGGCTATTTCAGAAGAAAGAGCCAGTAGAAGTCTTTATAGAATACAACTGCTTTCAAAGGTTCGAGAGGAGGTGAGGTTTTAAGCAGGTCAATGAAAATAGCCCATTTCCAAGTTGCTGTTTGCCTCGGTTTCAAAGTGAGTGCTGGTGCACAACCATTCAAATGGAAATGAGTGGTGTATTTTCTTGCAAATCAAACACATTATCATTTGAATGGTTTAGTACCAAGACTCGTTTTGAGCCAGAGGCAAACAGTAACTCGGAAAATGGTCTATTTATTTCGGTGGTCTACATGATTGGTAAATAAAATATCATTTCACTAGTTGTGAAGTTTATAATAATTTAGTGTCTGGACTATCCAATTCCAAGAGTATGCGTATTGTAACCTTCTTTTAGGTTTTACCTCACGAGAAATTAGATGAACGTCTTCAGTTGGCGCAAGCGTCATCAAGCTTTCCTGATTGGTGGCAGTGTGGAAAACATGACAAAGACCTTCTTATTGGAGTTGCCAAGTAAGTTATTCATGCTAACATTAGCGCAAAGGATTCATATAAACTCCAAATAGGTGTGGCTATCTAACGAGAGGTGAATAAAGGGAGAAGGTTAACATGTGATTTGTTCCTGATCAATACTGATCTTATATGGACCAAATGAATGTTGTACCCTATTCAAATCTCCTGGGGTTTAGATTCTTTGTGTACTGTGGTTGCATTATAATGTAGCATTCACATTTAAAGGAACCTCCACTAAAACAGCAACAACTTTGAACTGCAGAACATAGACCCTTTGCATAAATGGCGCCCAAATTTAAATAACAATACTTGATACATCCTTAGCCTAGTGTTTATGTTTCAAGACAAAGGACTTTTCTCATGAATGTGAGGCTAAGTATGTATCAAGTATTGTTATTCAAATTTGGGCGCCATTTATGCAAAGGGTCTATAATGTTCGCAAAAAATTGTTCCAATTTTTCCCAATAAAGTGTTTGTATCCAAAAAAAAACATTTCAAAAACGCTTGTTTTGGCTTTTAAATTTCCCGGGCGTCGCCATCTTGAATAATTGTGACCTATCGTGGTTTTTTTTAATATTGTTCTGATGCAACATAGTTAATAGAGGGGAATGGTTAGGAAGCTCGGCAAACATCAAAGGCGCAAACAAAGATGCCAAGATTTAGGTTGGAAAGTCCACGATCGTGCAAAATCTTTTGTTTTGCGCTCATACACTATGCATGAATTACGTAACCAACACGTTTCTATTGGTTAGTTCGTCAGACCGTTGTACAACTATTGTGTTTTGTGCACGGTCAAGGCTAAAAAGGTGAACAAAAACCTACAACAAAGAAATTTGTCGGGTTTCATAACCATTTCCCTCTATTAACTATGGATACAAAGAGCGTTTGTTCTGTAACAATAGGGCAACACGTCACGTCTCAATTATTCAAGATGGCGGCGCCCAGGAAATTTTTTGTAGCCAAAACAAGCGTGTTTGAAATTCATTTCTTTCGGATACAAACGCTTTCATCAGAAAAGTTTGAACTATTTTAATTGTAAACATAATGTTCTTTGGTTTAAAGTTATTTTACTGTTTTAGTGGATGTTCCCTTTAAATGATATGGAAATACCAACAAAACGTTTTAGTCCCACTTGCTTGAAATTGGGTGCAACATTGAGTTGGCCGATTTGCAAAGTGGTATGGCTACTCTGTTTAGAGCGCAGTAGTAACCGGGTATTCTTTAACGAATTTGTGTGGCATTTATGATGGACTTTAAACTTCACTTTATCTATCATGATCACAAGATGGCTGTTCCTACAAGTTTATTCTGTGGTATCCACTTAAGTGAACAGTCCGAATTCATAAATGGCAGAAGCTAAAAATGAGCTTCACAGAAAAGTAGATACGGGGATCTTCAGGGTAAGAATTGTTATACATATTTGAGTTAGCTTTTTATTGGTATATCATGCTTATTCTTTTTTCTCTCTAGGCATGGCATTAGTAGAACAGATTTTAATCTTCTCAGCGATCCCGAACTGTCATTTATGGAAGACATTCCAAAGATAAATTCAAACTTAGGGACAGCTCAGATCAACAGAAGTACGACTCTTGGTGATGACA
>NC_090892.1:42216263-42223763 GCF_036669925.1 Montipora capricornis
CGACACTGGTGGTGCTGCCGCTCTCGAGTGGACTGGGTTTCCACATCCAAACACAATTCAAGTTGGAGACAACCCGGCTGTTGGAGAGGAAAGTTCCGTGAGTCAGGCAAGAGCTGGCCTTTCTAAGTCACCCCACGAAAGTGGAACAAACGCTTCCTTTCCAGCATTTTCAGATGAGGTAAGGCTAGTTTCCCATCCTAACATGCATGTGGCCTAGTGTTGTAATCTAAACTGGAGAGAGAAGCGAAGAGAGGGTTCTTGTGTTACAGCAGCAGTCACTCCCGTTTGACGATCAGCCTCGTTCCCAGGGTCTCTCTTCTCTGCCCCAACGACAAAGGAGGCAGAGAAGAGGGACCCTGTGAACGAGGTTGGTTGACGACGATGTCTTAAAAATTACTTTTTGAGCCCAGTAAATAGTGCACTGACTAATATTTCTTTTCCTTTTGGTGTTTAGTTGAAGAATTCGGGTCGTGATGGAGATGCAATGAAAGTAATTTCTCAATCGGAACCAATTTCTGTTGTTGACAGGGAAACTGGAAGAAAGGTGTGTATTTTACAGTAGTTCACGTGCACACCTAAAGGGCAATGAGATAACTGAGAGTGCGCGCGCGTAAGCCACACACGCAATTCGTAAGCTGCTCGCGTTAGCTCGTGATTCAACGTTATTTTGGAGGAAAATATAATGTGAGAAATCTGCGATGTGTACTTAATACTCTGGCCAAATTTCGTCTTGATATGATTACCCGAACTGTATGTAAGGACAGGATATGTTTACTTGATTGAAAAAAGGAGAAACTATTTCGAGCCTCCTTAACACGACGTAACGAAGGCCAAGTGGATTGGAATGTCGTGAATTGCAAAATGGCCGCTGCAGAGCTCGTGTGTTGACTGAAATGACACGAGTTGACTGCTTTATGGTTTCTTTAATTTTTGATTCGCGTAGAACGTCACGGTTTCAAACTTCTTTAACTTTCGGATGTAGCGGCTCTCGCGATCTCATCGTTTCGAGATCCTTCAATGTAAACGACGCATGGCATTCAAATACAATGATAAAAACAGCTACATAGACCTTATTCATAAATGGCGGCCAATTTATAATTCTTTTGTCGAAGTGCAAATTAGCCTACCAAGCCTCGATACCATACAGTGAATTGAAAAGAATTCTTGCTGTAAAATGAGGCTTGGTAGGCTAATTTGCACGTGGACAAAAGAATTATAAATGTGGCCGCCATTTATGAATAAGGTCTATAGCCACTGAAAAGCGCAGATTCTAATTCAAATATTCACACTCGTTATTTGCATTTTCATTAACAGTTGGCAGCAAGCAATGCACCTACATTATCAAATCTTGTTGAATGGCTGCAGCGTAACGGCAATTACGATGTTGCAGAAGAGTCAGTTGCATTGGTTCGGAACAAGGTATGATATTCTGATCAATGTGAAATTAAACGTGACGGGTCGTTTTCCACCAGACCTCAATTGCTTGTTATTGACATGAGACGAGAAACAAGGTGAAACAAAACCTCGTCCTTCTTCTTTCCCAAGCCGCCTTATTGTTCATTTCCCAGGAGCCCATGACCATGACTGACACCTTTTGAGGAGATTTTTCTAAAGTTTTATTTGTTTCTTTTTTTTTTCCGGCACTGCATTTTTACAGACCGAATTATTCGAGATATTCGGCATCGCGTTTACGGGAAGCGGCAAAAGTGAGCCCAAAATTTAAAATTTGCCAAACATCAAAGAAACTTATTTCATTTAAGCTCATTTAGTATATACTCACTCAGTGATCTTGGTGTTCCAAGCAATCTGATTGGTTCGCTATCTCGGAGTAATTGAGCATTATTCACTCCCTACGGAGTGAATAATGCTTGATCCAAACAAAACAAAATGGCCGGCCTAAACTCGCCAGCATTTATGAATCGGAAATATTGAGAATACAAAATGATGCTGTGCTACAGAAGACAAAGAAAGCCACAAAATTTGGCCTGAAAGTTTTCAAGGGTAAGAGAAGAGTTCATACTTGTGCCAACTAGTGTTTGACTTCGTTTTTCCAGATAATTATTGCTGAAAATTAAACAATCTTCACACCAACAATTTGTTTCACTCGGAGTAATTCTCTCTTGTAGGGCTGGTCGCCCACCAAAACGAATTTGTTACTGAAATCGAGGAATTAAAAAAATGTCTAAGAAAGTTTTAAACGGCTGCAAGGAAACAGGAAACAAGACGTGTCATTTTACAGCAAACTAACGCTCACCTCAATAGACCATATTCGTATTCTCAGTATTGGACTGGAACTAGCTTGCAATGGAGGCTAATGCGGGGAAATCTTTTCAAATGCAAATATATTCCCCCGCATTAGCCCCCATTGCAAGCTAGTTCCAGTCCAATACTGGTCTAATGGCGCAGCTGCCATTTCATGTGGATCCTTTACAAACTGCACTTTCAATTTCCATTTCAAATGAACCTCAACAACTTTGATCGAACGGTGAAAATGTTTTAACAAGCAGACTTTCTATTTAGATTCCTGATTTAAACGGTGTTAAATGACCATTTTGCTGTTTGTGTCGAGGATTTTAACGAAGGTTATTTAGATTTGCCATGTTTGAAGCTTCTGTAAACACTTTCGCGCATGCTTTGTGCGCTTGCACGTTTTCCACGCATGAATTGAGGTGTCAATTTCTTCTGAAAATGTTGTTGAGATCACTTCGTGAGTATATTCTAAAACAATTATTCTTTGAAATCGAGGTGAATAGTGGCAGAATATTTACCTCGCCGCTTCGCGGCTCGGTAAAATATTCTGCCACTATTCACCTCGATTTCAAAGAATAATTGTTAATTATTTCCTGCTATCGACAGATATCATGCAAGTTCTTAAAGAGAGACTAATTCAGGGTTCTCCTTATCAGGCGGTAACCGGTAAAATTTGCGGCTTGTAAGAGCACTTATTACTGCCTGCAAACGCTTAGAAGTCGCAAAAAGAGGGAGGACTAATTATGCTAATTATGATAAGTCTTAATGAGAAACAGCAGCTTGCCGTTTTACGTAAAGGTGAAGCTAAATCTCTCTCTATTTTCGGACTGATGTTCTAAAGGCAGACCTCTCTTGTCTATTATTAGGGAGCTTGAGCATGTGCGTTTTTGAGACGCGGACGGCAACCGGAAGAGAACATTCCGCCTGCCAGGACAGTGGTGTCTCCCAGATTTTTATTCTAATCATCTCTAATGTTGAAAAGATACTTAGGAATGTAAATGCGGTTGTATGAAGACAAGTTAAAGGAAAAACAGCTCACTTCCGGTTGCCGTCCGCCTCTTAAAAACGCGCGTGCTTAAGCTCCCTATTCACTCGTGCAGTCCACAGCTTATTAAGCAACTGGTTTAAATGAAAGATGAGAATTACACCAAGATGGTTACGGGCTCCCGTCGACGCAGTCTTCATGTGAAACGTTTTATTTATTTATTTTTTTATCGCAGGGACTTTGTTTTCACTTTAATTTTAAACCGCACACGGCGCACCGCTCGCCAGTGGCTCAGTTGGTTGAGCACCGGGCTGCCATGCGGGAGGTCGTGAGTTCGACTCCGGCCGGACCAACACTCAGGGTCGTAAAATAACTGAGAAGAAAAGTGCTGTCTGTAGTAACATCCGCAAATGGTTAGACTTTTTCTCGGATAAGGACTATAAACCGTAGGGCCCGTCTCGCAAATATCTTCCATGTTCATAAGTTCCTTGCTGGACGTTAAAGAAACCACACACTATTCGAGAAGAGTAAGGGATGAAGTTCCCGGTATTGTGGCTGTCCTTCGTGAGGGTATGGCTGGGTGGGTATAGCAGGTCCACATCAGCTGAATAGCTGCCAATACTTCAACCTGCTCGAACAAATAAATAAATAACAAGCAAACTTGATGGACTGTAGGGCAGTGCTCAAGGTTCTTGTCCTTGTCTGTATTTTGCTGTCTGTGTGTCTTACACATGACACTGAATGCTTGCACACACCCACATACGGTCCGAAAGTGAAATGAACCTCATAGTCCAGCTACGATTTACGGACTGGCTGGTTCCCTTGTTTCGAACATTTTCCAGCGTCAGATTTGGCAACTAGATTAAGTTTTTAAATAAACTTCCACTGAATCAAACAACTACTTGCCATGCAATTGTTGTCCTCAGACCCTTTTTATGACCTGTGAGGTAAGAAACTCGGAATTCCATGGGGCGTTTAAAATAAACATCTCGCACCCAGTGCGATTTTACCGAATGTGGAACTTCGTGAGTTTTTTCCTTCAAAACTGCTCAAAACGCTGCCAGGATTGTGGTTTCGCGTTCGTGACAATTCTTACCAACCCATATTGCAGCGCGGTGCTCTTCATGTGCACAGCGCATGTTATTTACCCTTGGGAGTGTGCCATGCTTCACTGAACTGGATAGATGTTGTTTTTATGCGAAGAACCCCCACAACAGTTTATTCCATTATTGGGGTGATAGTTGATTAGGGACTAGATAGGCGATGAATTCTGTATGAAGTCAGGGAAATGCTATTCCAGAGTGGGTTGAAATCAAGGAAAAAGTGTTTTGGCCGGCCGTTTCGTGTTTCATAGTGTTGTAATTACTTTAGGTGTCGTGGTTAATAGTATGCCATGCCTGATTGCACCTTTTTGGTCATCGTTTCAGAAGCCATCTTGGTTCTCGGTTTTATGAACAATCATACTCCGGATAGCATTCCTACCATTTCCCAGGGATCTTATTTATTAACTCAATTTTGTAATTTGAGAAAATTTTGTTATCATATGGCCAGTACGGCCCCGCGTGCGCTTATCGAGAAAATCCCCCTACGAGGACCTTACGCATTAGCGCGAGCAGGGACGGGAGAAGCCGTACGGCCCTACTAGGAACACGTACTGCTCCGTGCGATGCAGTTTTAAGGGCGTTCGTCGCTTTTAAACATCCAAGTAATTTACAGCCAGAAAAGCAAATGAGTGCTCTTAAATATTGAAAAGAGCCCATATGTTAAAATGGTTATTGACTGAGTTTAGGTTGGGCCGGACAGGAAAATATTTTGCCCTCAGTCATGGCGCACGGACCTCGTTGCGCTCGGTCCGTACGCCATGATCTCGGGCCAAATATTTTCCCGTCCAGCCCTCCCACTCAGTCATTAAGTACATAATATTTGTTTCAGGGTATTTTGCCAGCATCTTTGCAGGACAGACTCTCCCAAGGTGGAATGAACTCTAACCGTACCACACCCCCAGCCGTTGGTCCGCCGCATACAGCACATCAATTGTATGGCTCATACCAAGCTTCTAAACCACCGTTCGATTCTTCATTGTCGTCAACTACGTCTCTAACATCAGCTCCCTCAACAAATACTCTAAGTGATCCTATGCGCTCAAATTTTCCATTTGACTCTGGGCATTTTGGGAATTTTCCGCATACCATGCCGTTTGGCCCATTTGGACCTGTGTCGTATTACGCCCCGTACGGTATGGGCGTGGCCACAAATCCCCATGGCAATACTTCGTTCAGCGAAAGCACTAAAACGAAACAGGCACAATCGCCAGTCAGCCCGGTTCCTTCATCTTCGCATCTCAACATGTTTAATAACGTTTTTTCATCAATGTACGCGGGATCGCAACCAGGAAGTGCTACACAGGGATACTCACCTAGTGTTGCATCAAATGCGTTTCCGTATCCCCTTGTGAACAATGGAAATATCGAAACATCGGCTCTCACAACAGGTAAAGCGGATGTATTACAGGACAGCGTAAGCCATGGTTCCTCCAGCATGGGTAGTGATGTTTCATCGCATGGCAGCCCAGAGAATGAGTCGTAAATGAGTGCCTCTTCTGGGGCTCTATCCTTATGTGTAAACGTATTCCAAGTTATGACCAGAATCAGCTCGAAATGAAATGAAAGTAAAAAATGGCGAAAATCGATAGTAGTAGTAGTAAAAGGGTAATAGTTTTGCCATTTTACAAGTGTTTATAACAAGCCAATATTTTCTTTAATCAGCTTGCTATTTTTTTGGTTGAGTAAGACTGTTTTTTTGCTGTTTGACCCGCTCAAAGGGTAGCTTGGTGTCTGTTGTTAGAAAACGGTCATCAATCTTTCAACCTTTTCGATGAATAAATCTCGAGATGATCATTGCTTCAAATTCCCATATTTTGATTAGAGGATAGGGATACTCCTTGTTAATGCAGTGGAACCAACACCTGTTCGCTCCAGGAAAAAGGCCAGTGACATTTTGCCTGCACGATTCTGTGTTGAAGTTATCTTCAAGTGCTCTTTTTGTTTTTCCTCAAGGCTTCAGGAATAATAATTTACCCAATTGCTTTTCATTCTTTTTGTGATAGTTGATGGAGGGAACTTTCTTATTGATATACTTATTCTTATATATATATACATAGCCATGATTTATACATAGAGTATTCAAACTTCTCCGCCTATTATGCGGTATTGTATGTCAAACTGACCAAAGTAATAGCGGACACTAATTTTTATAGTAATCAGTCCTTTGTTCTTACAGAAATGAATATTTCCTCACTGGTCTAATCATCACGAATAGTGAAACGGAAAATGTGGTAATGCCTTCGTTTCCAAAATTAATATATTGCAGCAGACCTGCTATTTATTTTTGACCAGAGTATTTGCACAATTTCGAGGTTGCTTTTTGTACCGTTTTAATTGTTTGTCCCATGATGACAACCTCTCCGAAAGATTCAATGAAATCGTCTGTGAATGAATCGGGAACTTATTTATTATGACGAAGATCTTCGTAATGGTGTGAATTTTACCTACACATTCATCTTATAAATACAGTTTATTCTTTGTGTAAATCATCAATCAGTTTTGCTTTTCTTTCGCATGCTGGAGCGGATTTCAATCGGTTGTGAAAAGCAACTTGCTCTCAGTTTGTCAGCCAATCAGACGCGGAAGTAAAATTGCTCGCCTTTTTTGCTTTGCTTTTCGATTGGCTTAGTTGATTATCTTCCTCCGAAATGGTTGTTGAATTCAATTATTCGCGATTTTACTTGACTACGTTGAAAACCCTTCAAAGTCACAAATAAATGCAACCCTAAAGTAAAGAGTGAACCAATGATGGTAAGCAATTAGTAACATGCGAGTAAAAGGCTTCATTCTCGCTGTTTTTGAGGGGGTAGGACATCGGACTTAGAGTTCCGACTTGGGCCGGGTTGTTCGAAGAAAGATTAGCGTTAATTTGGGTGTAAAAAATGTCACTACTTTATATCCTGGGAGACACTGAACAATCCCAGCAACTCTGCCCAGGTCTGAGTCGGTTTTCTATTGGTGGTGTTGAAAAGTGAGCATGGAATGGTTTGCGCCGTTGCAGCTTTTCGAGAGTTCTGAGCGATTGTCCTCGACTGAGCGGTATGCTCAGTGTATCGCGCCTGTGGCGCTCGTTATTTCTTTCAACCAATAATTTAGTTTCCTTGCACTACTAGTCCCCGCTTTGGATAATGGTTAACGTCCGAATCGGTTGTAAGTATCAAT
>NC_090892.1:42233763-42236263 GCF_036669925.1 Montipora capricornis
CGGACCGAGGTTGGCCTGCATGCGGACGTCTCGGAAGACTTCCGCTCGTCTAAAAATAACTTTCGTGGACATGACATATCCCAAGGGCTGGACCGGGAGCCTCCTTCTCTGTCCCCTCATTTTCTCTTGGTTTTGACCAATCTCGTTTCCAGAGTCGTCGTTCCCTTGACCAGCGGTCGTGTAGACCCTGGGTATGAGATTGAGTTTTGACGTGTGTAGGTTACGCGCGCGCGCAACTAAAAACCCTTCAAAGCGGTTTTCAAAGCGTCCAAAGGAATCCAAAGGGTTTTCAGCTGAGCACGCACGCGTAAGCTACACACGCAATTCTGAAAGCTGCCCGCGTCAGCTCATGATTCAAAATGGGTCACCAGAAATAAACAAATACCGCTAATTTCAATCACCTTTCTTCTAATTCCCATATATATGGAATATAAATAGACATCTCCTATTCACGAAAACTACGAAAATTCTAAACAAACAGGTTAATGGTCACTTAATTCCGTTTGTGTTGGCCTGTAGCTCCACTCGCGCGCGGAATTGAATTAGCGGGTGACACATGAGTAAATGCTGATCTTGTAACCCCCACATCTTTCCTGATTTTGCAACTTTACTCGTTTATATCTCTGCTTCCGGACGGTGAATATTTTCATTTTTTGCATGTTAGTTTAGATTAATTTAAAATGCTTGTCTTTTAGATTTTAAAAAAATCTGTAGGTGAAAACAAAAATGAAAGACATATTTCAAAAAAACTGATTTTTCTGAAAAACTTGCCTACAGATTTGGTTGAATTTTAAATTTTTTAGAGATTATTTCTAATAGTATCTGGTAACGCTGAATGGGAAGATTTCACCGTCCCATTTTTTTCAAAAAAGACAATATATCTTGATTTTAAGACTCAAAGAACTGCCTTATATCGTTGCCATGGTAACGTTATTTTGGAGGAAAACGCGTTGTGAGAAATCTATGATGGGTATAATCTCTTGTGGGTACTTAATATCCTGGCCAAATTTCGTCTTGATATAATTACCCTAACTATATCTAAGAGCAGAATACGTTTATTTGTTTGAAAAAAGGAGAAACTAATTCGAGCCTCCTTAAGAGTGACGGATTGTTGTGCTTCAAGAAAAAAAACCCCAAGGCTACATCACCGGCTGCAGATTATTAAAAACTTGTCGATTCTTGTTTGTTTAATTTCAAGTGGTTCACTTCCCTAATGGTTGACTTTGTTCAAACTGCAAAACTTCCAAGCTAGATTATTGATAATTAACTTACCTAGGAGTATCCAAGAATGTCTAAAGTTCGACAATGGTGAATAGCTTCTATTAGCCTGAAAGTGGGCAACGATTTCTTAAACGAAAACGTGGCTTCAAAGGGACATACATTTTCTCCAATCTACTTGCTACTTTCTTCCGACTTAGCTGCAACTTGTCACTTTTTTGCGACTTAGGGTTAGGGCTAACCCAGCTAAGTAGCAAGAAAGTAGCAGCTAAGAAGCAAGTAAGTCGCAAGTAAAAAAGAAAGGGTCGAAAAAATGTGTCGCTTTGAAGCCACCGTAAGTGCCGATTTACACGGTACGATTTTTGTCGCTTGCGACAAGCACACTACAGGCCTACGAAATGAATTACGATTGTCACAGCGTTTTAAAACATGTTTTAAAATGCTACGACATTTTTTCTGACGTACACAACAATTGTAAATCATGTCGTGGGCCTGTCGTAAGCCGTTGTCGCATGCGACAAAGTCGTACCGTGTAAATCGGCCCTTAGGACAGGCCCACGACACAATCGTAAGTCATGTCGTAGGCCTGTCGTGAGCTTGCCGCATGCGACAAAAATCGTACCGTGTAAATCGGCCTAAGAGAAAGCCTGTGTGTGCCGTTGTTTACTTGTTCATTTCCTTTCAGACCAATGTCGTGAATTACTATTTCATCCCGATAAAGCATTTAGTGGACAACGTCTGATAAATCACCTTATACGAGTCACTGATGTCAAAAGCGAAGCCTTTTGCCAGATGCTCTGCTACTTAGAGCCGGATTGTGTCAGTTATAATTTCCAAATGGAGTCCGGTGAACCTGAAAGCCACCAATGTGAATTGAACAATTCAACTTATGAAGACCACAGGAATGACCTGAAATTGAACCCAGCGTACGAATACCACGGGGCTGAGGTGAAAACTACTTATTTCTTTTGTTCTTTCTCCAATTTTTTGCACGCAGCTGCAAAAATTGTAATTTTGAGCAAAAATCGTAAAAGGTGAAAAGAAGAACTGCTGAGACAAGTCCCCAATTAGTACTCGCGATTTTAATAACTAATACTTCTTTCCAAACAAACCATGATTAGAAGACCTTAGAAGAGTTTCTTTAACGGATTTCAGGGACCTGCATTTTACTGAAATCTGCGGATTGTCTTTGATAGGCGAGATGTAGCCATTATCTCTTTTCAAATGTTTACTAAAAGCGCCCTTAGGCAAAGTTATAGATATAATTTAATGGTTTGTGTTC
>NC_090892.1:42241263-42276263 GCF_036669925.1 Montipora capricornis
AGATCACAGGTTCATACCCCGTTGAAGTCCTGAATTTTTCAGGCTTCTTTACGCAATTGCAAAAATTGCGTTCATAACTGCGAGGATCATAGCTTCACGTGATTTATTGGCGGTTAGTTGTAGCTTCAAGCGGTCATATTTGTACGTGCTGTGTTCCTTTAGTCAATAATCATGATATGGTGGCCGCGGTAAACGACGTCCAGGCAACCGATACTGGTCGGAAGGATGAAATCCAAGCTGCCTCTCTGCTCCATTGTATCGGGAAGGATGGTCTTGAGGCGTTTAACACCTTTGAATTTGAGCGGGAAGAGGAGAAGAAAAAGATTGATGCGGTGTGACGGAATTTGATGATTGCTATGGTCCTCGGAAAAATACTTTGTTCGAACGGTTTAAGTTCTTGGAATGGGAGTCAACAGGAATGAGAAACTGTAGATCAATTTGTCACGGAGCACAAGAGAATGATCAAGAACTAGGAGTACACTGAATCTACTGATACAATGGCCCGGGATCATCGAGTGTTCGGAATTCGAGATGCAAAAGTTCAAAGCCAATTTCTATGCAACGATGTGGACAAATTAACTCTAGAGAAGGCTTTATCTCATTGCCGTTCGGCAGAAGTTACCGAGAGTCAGCTCAAGGCAATCAGGGGTCAGTCAACCGAAAAGCACGTTTTAGCAGTTCCTAAAAGTTCTAAACAACCTGATGGGACTCACTTTCATTGCCCCAAGTGTGGTGGCAGGCATGGTCTTAAACAGTGCCATGCGTTCGGGAAAACGTGTTTTGTTTGCGGTGGAAGGAATCATTTTGCAAAAATTTGCAGTCAGCGCACTAGGAAAGTACACAGTTGCAACATCGGTGGTTGGAAAATTGTCTACAAGATGCAAGAAACGATGAAGGAGTGGATACTGAGCCTCTTCTTGGAGACTTGGAGATTAACACAGTGGATGGAAAGGCCTGGCAAAGCAAAAAGGAAGTCGGTGGAAAACTTGTCGGATTCAACTTAGACACTGGTGCTGAAGCTAATATTATACCTCGTCAAATTGATGACTACCTTTCAATACGTGGAAAGCTAAAGGAGACCGATAAGTCTTGTCGTCGTATGGCAACCATAGGGTTGTCCCAGTTGGCAAAGTCAGTCGCAGTTGCACAGTGAAAGAAAAAACTCTAAGTCTGGATGTTTATGTCGTTGATTTGGAATCTGGCCCTATCCTTGGATTGGAAGCATGTACAAGGTTCATCCTGGTAAAGAAGATTGACAGCTTGACTGCAAGCTGGTCTTCAAGAGAGGCGATTCTACGTGATTATAAAGATGACTTTGAAGGCCTATCACATTGAGAGACAACAAGATGCCACTCCAGTTATGCACCCACTTCGCAAAGTACCTTTTAGCCTGCATGGCAAATTGAAGGAAACCCTAGATCGATTGGAGAAAAGTGGTGTCATTTCTAAAGTGGATAAACCCACAGACTGGGTGAATTGCCTTGTGATCGCTGAAAAAAAGGGAGGGAAGCCTTCACCTATGTTTGGACCCCTGTGACTTGAACAAAGTTATTAAACGTGAGCACTACAAAATCCCAACTGCAGATGAAGTTGCGTTGAAGCTCACCGGTTAAAAAGTGTTTTCAATTTTTGATGAGAGATGGCTTTTGGCAAATCCCATTGGATCAAGAAAGCTCATTTCTTTGTACTTTTAATTCCCCTTTGGGGCGTTACCCCTTCTTAAGGTGCCCATTTGGAATTAGCTCGGCCTCAGAGGTCTTCCAGAAACGTAATGATCAATTATTTAGAGACATTGAGGGTGTACGTGTGGTTTTTGATGATCTTATTATTTGTGGAAGGTGCATGATGGGATTCTGAAGCAAGCTTTGGACCGTGCTCGTGCGAACAATGTTAGATTTAATCCCAACAAGTTCCAGTTCTGGGTGTCTGAAGTGAAGTAAGTTGGTCAAGCGCTGTTATCAGAAGGGTTAAAAACCTGACCCTGACAAAGTTAAGGCCATTGTAAAGTGTCCACAGCCTCAGACAAAAGAGGATCTTCGTCGTTTTCATGAGCTAGTCAACTTCCTCGGAGAGTTTGTTTCCAACCTGTAGGCAGTATCGGAGCCCCTTCGCATCCTACTGAAGAGTAATACTGAAGGGCACTGGTTACCTGCACAGGAAAAAGCCTTTAAAGACATTAAAGCCTTATTGATCTGTGCACCTGTTCTAAAGCTTTTCGATGTAGGCAAAGAAATTATTGAGACTGACGCTTCCAAAGATGGGTTGGGTGCCTATTTACTTCAAGAGGGTCACCCAGCGGCTTTCGGGTCACGTTCGTTAACAGCTTCTGAGAAGAACTATATGCTCAGATCGAGGTAAGAGCTGATGGCAATAATTTTTTGCCAGCGATAAGTTTCATCAGTACGTCTATAGCCAGCCAGTGAAGATCGTGACATGTCACAAACCACTAGAATCGCTCACAAAGAAAATGCGAATGCTTCTCAGACTTCTCAGAGATATTCCTTCGACATTTCATACCGTCCTGGCCCCAAAATTCCAGTTCCAGATGCCTTATCCAGAGCGTATCTGTCACAGGAGTCAATCTATGAAGACCTCCAGTCTGATGCACAGTCTTGTTAACAACTTGGACCTTAGTGTGGCCTCTAAATCCCTGATGGAAGGAGCAACCACTACTGATAATTGTCTCATCGTGTTACAGCAACAAACACAGTCCGGGTGGCCACCAGGGAGGAGAAGAGTTCCTGAGGCGGTTCGTCCCTAGAGGCAGAGGGTCTCATAGTCCTAGGATACAATCACCCGCTGCAGCAAGTGTGCAGAGGGGCGAAGAAACAATCAAAAGGAGCCTCTTTTCCCATGAAAGGAAAGGAAAGGAACTTTGTTTAAGTGTCTAGTTGTTCTCGCGCTGGAGCGCTAATTGGGGACCCTGTAAACTGAAATTAACAATGAAAGTAAATCAAGTCAAGTTCCTGGAAGACCCTGTCAAAAGCTAGGAGCTGATACTCTCGAATTTAGAGGATAGAATTACCTGTGTGTCGTGGATTACTACTCCAAATTTCCTCAAGTCAGCCTACTTTCGTATACGACGTCTTCCTCTGTCGTGGTTAATTTAAATTCCATCTTTGCCAGACATGGGGTCCCAGATGAATTGTTGGTGGATAATATGCCGTTTGCAAGCCGCGAGCTGCAAAATTTTGCTTCATCGTGGAGGTACCAGCTGATAACCTCCAGTCCTGGTTACCCGCAGTCCAATGCTATGAGTGAGAGAACAATTGGTACAATCAAGCAACCATTGAGGAAAGCGGAAGATCCCTATGTTGCTTGGATGGAGTATCGCAATACCCCCTTTACTGGAATTGGTCTCTCTCTCCCTCGCAGATGCCAAACGGTCGGCCTCTGAAGTGCCAATTGCCAATCACGGCGGAACTGCTCCGACCATAGAATGCACGTGAAAAGCTAGTGGCTGCTCAGCAACGGCAAAAATCTTATTATGATCGCCACGCGAAGCGGTTAAAGGGTCTAGAGCCAGAGGGAAATGTCAGAGTGCGAGAGAATAGATTCTGGGTTCCTGCGGTTATCACTGATATATGGCCCACTCCTCGATCATACGTCGTATACACTGAGTCAGGAACGTCCTTGCGAAGGAACAGGATACACTTTCTCAAACAACCCGAATGTACTTCGTTAATGGAGAGTAATGAGAGCGACAGAAGTTGAGGTCGCATTTATTGCTTTATCCGTTTCTGTTACTGGCTTAGGTACTCATTACCCTATGTAATCACCAGTTAGCCTCGGTGGGAAGGTGTGACATATACTTCCGGTCAAATGACTTGTTGGCGATTCGTTGTAGTTGGGAGCGGCCATACTTGTATGTGCTGTGTTCTGTTAGTCATTAAACGTGATGTCCATATCGTTTGAATGTGAATGCTACATTATAATGCAAATACAATACACGAAGAATCTTAACCCAGGGAGATTTGAATTGGGCACAACATTGAGTTGGCCGATTTGGTCTTTGGGGTACACGATGTATATCTTCAGATTCTGTCATTCTAGCAAAACTGGTGTATCTGCAATCGATGGGTTGTGGCATCACATCTGTGTAACGTGGGATAACAGCGACGGTTCTTGGAAACTCTATAAAGATGGCAAGAAGAAAAAGGATGGGAAGTTTAAAACAGGTAAACATTTTAGTAAGTTCAAAAATTCCTAAATAGTAGGATAACGAATTGGTTTTAATACAACATGTATTCACTCGGTTTATCTCGCATAAAAGATTTCCATTTGTTTCTCAAAGGCATTAATAATTCATAAGGCTTTTAGCCAATCGGAGTGCCCCATTTTGGTCAGGTGCATGTATCTTGATACCCAATGAAACTACAGATCAAGAAACGCCCGAGTTAGTTCACAAACTGGTCAAAACACTGATGAAGACATTTGAGTTTTAATAAACCTTTATGCTAATAAACCTTCGTGGAAAAAACATATAAATAAACCACCCGAACACAATACATTTAAAATTTTCCAAATATTTAACATAGAACTTTCGCAGTACCTTTTATCATTAGCGTCCAGGCCCTGGTTGCTCGAAGCATGGTTAGCGCTAACCAGCGTTAAATACCATGGAAGCCTATGGGTTTTGATACCTCTTAACCAACGGTTAGCGCTAACCATGCTTCGAGCAACCGGCCCCAGATGATTAAAACGAATTTGGACACGCATTAGTTCAGCGAAAGAGCATCCATTTCAACAATGTCTGCATTCAAGGCTTGAACCTTCTGTAGTTCGTAGTGTTTTGAAAAGTCCACCGCAATCTAAAACCGGCGCTTGTACTTCTTTTAACCTCAGTCATTCGGCAAAAATGTATCTTTAGTTGAAACTTGAATGGCCTTGTTACGTTAACCGAATCACTTTCTTGGGAAGACGATTTTGGCAGGCGAAAACGACGTGATTCTGATTTGCTCGCCATCACGACCTATTATGTAAATTTATTCAAAAGTTCTACCTTTTAAACTCACCCAAATATTGAATATCATTTCCTTCATAAATACCTATCACTTGTCTGATAAAACAAAAGATCATCACATTACACTCCACGTGCTCATACTTAGTAAGGTTAAGAAGTCATGTCAAAAACTCGTGCTTTGTGCTTCATCAGGGGTTCCAAACACCTCGGGACATTAAAAGCACTCATCTGTTTCCCGGTGTTTGGAACCCCTGATGAAACACGCGCACTCGTTTTTGACATATTACTTCTCAAATCATGATAGCGCCAACTTTCTGGCCACTAACGTTTCGAGTTGAATCAACGAAAATTAACGACGTAACCCTTACGCCACTATAGATGTTTAGTGCAATACAGTGTAGAGCGCTCTTGGGAAAGAGAATAAGCTGGTTACTTCGCCATGGGCGAAAGGGCAACTGAAAAAATCAAAATCCTAGGGAGGATTTGAACTTACGACCTCAGTAACAGCAGTGGGATGCTCTTCCCATTGACCTACTAGAACTCCTGGAAAACTAGGCACGGTTATCTTGGTTATGAAAGGACAATGTTTCCCGCTGCTCTGCGGGCTCTACAATATCATGTGCCACTAATTTTCACATGCAACCATAGATGCAGGTTATAGAGTCAGTGCGGCCCACTAGTTAGCGCTCGCCTTGAGATTTGGGGATCCCGGGTTCAAGCACGTTCTGAGCCCTGGTTGAGCTTGTTCCTAGTCGTCCCTGGCTCAAATTCTCAGCTGCACTTGTAAGTAGTCAACTAGCTTGCCTCCAGCCAGTTGGGATTTTTAACAGTTGTTGTTGTATGTTCTGTTCTGTCATGATTGTGTTTCATTGCCCCGAAAAGCCCCTATGTTTCAAGGCCAGTGTAATCATAGTTAATATACAGAGATGGTTAAGAAACTCGACATGTTTCTTTGTTATATGTTTTTGTTCGCTGTTTTGGCCCTACCCATGCACAAACCACACCCTTTTTCCAAAAGACAACCAATCAAAAGTTTCGATTAATTTATTCAGAACCCAGTTGTGAATCGAAGACAAAAGATTCTGCTTGATCACGGTCAAGTTAACATGAAGCGCGATGTTACTGTTCTACGAAGCCCATTAAGTGCCACTAAATTACGCTATTAATTTTCCATGTCCTCCGAAGTTTTGCCCGCGTTCTGACTTTTTCCCTCAACGTTTTTCCTGCGTCCACACGTTTTTCCCGACTTTTTTCCCCATTTTTTTCCTGACCTTTTTCCAGACTTTTTTCTCGACTTTTTTCGGAAGGCTGCCGACCCCAACTACCTGGGTGTCTTAAAAACAAAGACCCTTAATACCCCTAAGACTCGAAAACGAAGAAAGTAACCCAAACCCCTCACTTGGCTAACCCTAGGCTTAAAACCCAACTTCAGGCCTAGTTAGACCTCGGGTTAGCCAAATTGAGGCGTTAATTTCTTCGTTTTCGAATCTTGGGCTCTTAGAGCTCTCTCTTTTCAAGACACCCAAGGTAGGTAGGGGTCAGCGGCATTCCGAAAAAAGTAGGGAAAAGAGTCAAAACGCAGGCAAAACTTCGGAGATTTGAAATTAAAAGCCCAATTTAATGTCACTTAATGGGTTCCGTACTGTTCTCGCTTTTAAAGTTTTCAGGTTTCATAACCAGTTCGTCTATATGAACTATGGTGTAATGTAGAACATGTAGAGTTGGCATACCAAGGGCACATTGTCCATTAAAAATCTAGATAAACGAGCTAGCTCCCTAGGGATTTTTGTAGCTCCGTGGGTAAGGACAACATCCAACCGGGGTTACCAAGATTGTTTTCCAGTTTTCCAGTTGTCATTTTTAGGATGGCCTACTTTTGTTTACAAATTTCGCGGGCGCCGCCATCTTGAATAATTGTAGAGTGTTACAGTTACCCTGTTGTTATTAGACAAAAGTTCTTTGTGTCAGGACGATAGGGCAACCGTAACACGTCACAATTATTCAAGACAACCGCGCCCACGAAATTTGAAAGTGAAGACAAGTGGTTTTAAAATCAGTTTTCCTTTTATAAAACAAATTTCGAAGAAATTTGTTTGGAAACATTATGCCTGAACATGTCATATGACGGTATTACAAAATTACGTCAACTCAGTGAGATGCACATCACACGTTCTAACATCATTGAACTAACAAGTGTCTAATGACAATATTTGAAAGTACTGTCCAAGTTTATTTCTCTGAGACGCCATTCTCCGTTTTTTACAGGGCCTGTGATTCGCACTGGCGGAGCTCTGGTACTGGGCCAGGAGCAAGACAGCTTTGGGGGATCCTTTAACGCCAAACAGTGCTTCATCGGTGAAATGACAGGTGTCAATATCTGGGATCAAGTTAAAGACGAGGAAGAGATACAGCGGATGTCTAAGTCGTGTTCTATAGGGCTCGGCAATGTGTTCCGTTGGGCCCACTTTAAGTCTCATTTGCGAGGCTCGTTAAAAGTAACTCCGCTACCCACTTGTTAACAAGTTTGAAGGTTTCGACTCTAAGTAAATAAGGAAAGACATGAAAGACAACCAGCGAATTAAAGGGTAAACGTAGTTCAGTTCACTACGCTGAAGTTTTATGGCCAACGATGTATTTTTTGTTTTATTACCTACCAAATTCTTATTTTGTTATTACGAGCCGTTTCCCATCTTGGGAATACACAACCACCCTCTTGACGAAGTTCAACCTGTCAGAGGCAATTTTGAATTTTCCTCTTAGATTCTTTTTACAACTGACCAGGAGTGAAAGCCTGGGTTAAGGCTTAGGACACATTTATTCATTCCTATACATTTAATTACGGACAATAAACCCATCGGGCACATAAATACGAAATGATCCTCACACCTATTTCGCCGAAAAAAAGGAAGAAAGTGCTCATTTTGATATCAGACCTCAGGACTTAGCGCCAGGTCAGTCGAGTAAGGCGTGGCGCAAGGCGAAATTTCAAAATTTTATTATGAAAAAATAAATTTACAGTACAGCGGTTATCAGTCACACCCGCCCCTCAACGGATTGTTGACGTCAATGGACGTCAATCAAATGCTTCCATGGCAATATAGTCCTGTTCACTTGGCGGCAGTCGAATTCGTCATGGAAACTTAACATTTGATTGACGTACACCCAAATTCAGTTTCGAAAAATGAAAAAAAGTCGTTGAGGGGCGCGTGGAACTGGAAAAAGTAGGGAGCTTAAGTACGCGCGTTTTTGAGACGCGGACGGCAACCGGAAGAGAACATTTCGCGTGCCAGGCCAGTGGTGTTTCCCACATTTTTATAGTAAAGTTAAAGTCTGTTACAAGCCTAAGAGGCCCATCAGGCCCGCGCTTATCTCCGGTCTCTGTAGTCTAAGCCACTAGGACCATTTCTACTTCATCCTGGATGGGATGCCAGTCCATCGCGGGGTTACTCCCAGCATTAAATTCGCCGGTAATGATTTATACACCTGGATGGAGAGATGCACCGTGAGAGTAAAGTGTCTTGCCCAAGAACACAACTCAATGTCCCCAGCCAGGACCCGAACCCGGACCACTCGATCCGGAGTCGATTGCATTAACCCTGAAACCACTGTGCCTCACATTTTTATAGTAATCATCTCTTAAAAAGAGAGAACAGGTCACTTTGGATTGCCGTCCCCGTCTGAATACCCCTATTGGTCATACGGACACTTTATGCTCACACTGATACCTCGTATGGCAACTTATAATCTTTAAAATTTGTATTTCAGTGAGGACTTCAACATGAATTAAAAATATAATTCCCAGTGTCTTCCTGATGAATTTGTTTTTGGAATTCGAAATACTTAACTACTGTTCTTGCTTCCCAGCTCGAACCCCCCACCACATTGGTCTTCAAATACTGGATTCAATGCGTTTATCAACCGGATCTGGAGAACCCTTTGAGTACAGTTTCTTTACTGAATCATTTCACTGTGTTTTACCGCCGTGTTGTTGAAAGTACGTAGGTCCAACTATTTACACAGCGTGTTTCCATTGACGTGATCTGAAGCAATGAGCTAACCGACGCATATTAACCACCAACTTATGCATTGCAAAAAATGTTGTGTGGAGAGAGAGATGTTTACTGAATCTTCATTCCGATTAACAGGTCACGAGGAGCATATCGAAAGAGGTCTTGATTTTGTTGGCACTAAGTTGCACACACACACAGAGCGGGTGGGCTCCAGGGGCGTAGCCAGGGAGGTCCTGGGGTGCCCTTGACCCCCCCCCCCTCCCCTTTGTGACACTCAACAACTGCACGATGGGAATTGTCAAAATCAAACGCTCTATTCCCTAAGGACTTGAATTGGGAACAACATTAAAGGGGCACTGTCATGAGCTGCGCATGCTCGAGTTTGTTTGCTCTCGAGCCCACGGAAAATTCCAGCCGCCATCATGGATTCACGCGTGCGTCACGTATATTCGCCGGAGTATCTCCTTTGGCCACCGTGGCCCTTCCCAGTGGACACCATTTTGAATTTGTCGATTCAACTTGAAAAAAGTTAACCTAATACTTTTCAAGTTTTCACAAGACGCTAGCGCATGCACTTCTCGTGACAGTTTCCCTTTAACATCACTGTAGAAAACCGGTTTGGCAAGATATCTTATTCTGAATTTCCATGGAAGATTCTAAACGTTCGTATTTTTCGCCTCTCCGTTTTAGCCGCTCGTCCCTCGTGAAAGAAAAATAGAACCTCTGGCACCCAGGATAGCTCAGAGGTGTTTGATCACTGTGAACTGTATACACCAATGGTGATCAATTTTGTACTATATGCAGAAGCATAATTATTTCCATATACATTATATTGCTTTCTGGGGTCCACCTTTAGGTTTGGCTAAATCTATATATTAAGCAATTATTTTATGTAAATACCTCGTAATTGTTGCGATACCGCAGATGGACCAACAAATGTTGATTGGTTTAGATTGGGCGAGCAATACCACGACCCTTATAATTTATTGATGCATTAAAGCAAAGACTTGCTCTTTATTCAGAAGATCGAGCTTTCTCCAACTCTGCGTATGTTATTAAAAACCTGAATTAAATGTTTTCCACAAACGGTTTCAGCTTTTTGTTCGTTGTGTTCTCGCAACTTATACGTCTTGGAAGCTTCTGCGATTCTCATCAAGGTAAGATGACTTTGGTGGTATTAGAATCAGTATTATATTCCAGCCGCACTTGACAAACCAAACGGGGACAATATAGCATTCTTTTTAACAAAGTTTGTTGACTTTTATTCCCTTGTTTTCTCGTTTTATGGCACTATTTAAGGTTTACGATTTTCTTTATAATTTTACCTGTAGAAAATTGCGGTCTAGTCCATCACCGAAAGGCTTTTTCTTTAGTTTTGACAAACATGCAGGTTGCCGTCTCCCGTGTTCTCGGTTGACCGTTCAGTAGAAGTAGTGTACTAGGAGTGACGGGTTGTTGTCCTTCAAGAAAAAAAGCCCCGAGACTACATTACCGGCTGCAGATTAAAAACTTGCTGGTTTGTTGTTTTTTTTTAATTTGACGTGGTTCACTTCCCTAATGGCCGACTTTGTTCAAACTGCAAAACTTCCAAGCAAGATTAATGTTAATTAACGTACCTGCGTTTTCAAACGGAATCAAAGGATTTTCAGCGTCAAAAAGACGAAAAATCCGAAAAGGATTATTTTTCATGACAACGCAAACAAACCAACCCACAGTTGCGTGCAAATTTTAAAAACAAGAAAAAATAGCGGTTTGGAGAAATTCTTAAATGAAAATGCCACCAGAAAAAAAAAAACCTTCAATAAAAAGAAATGACGAAAAACATGCTGTTTTCGCAGTAGGAAACGTGCTAACAATATTATTGCTGTCAAGAAACTTTTAGTGTAATTTCTGGTGTGAAATTTGAAGGAAACCTAACTATTTTCGACCTACCGTATTCATGTCTTCGATCGCACGGTAAAAGTGGCGCGAGAAAAACATTTAGGCTGAACTGTCACGTACGGTAGCTGTTGCGTATCAGTTTTGCATGGAAAACCGCTTGTCAAAAACATGTTTTTCAAATCCTTTCCCAAAAAAACGCTAAAATGATGGATCTCAAAAATCCGGATTTAGATTTCATCCGAAGTATCCTCCTCGAGTGTGGATACTTAAGATTCATGATCCGTTTTTGGATTTTTCCAAAAAAACGCAAAACCCGTTTTTGGATTCAAGAATCCGTTTTCGGATTTTCCCAAAAAAACGCACCCTAGGAAAGTAATTAATAACATGATTCCCACAGAAAGTACGGTGGCTTCAAAGGGACATACGTTTTCTCTAATCTTTTTTTTTTGTTTCTACTTGCGACTTACTTGCTACCTAGCTGCTACTTGCTACTTTCTTGCCATTTAGCTGCTACTTTCTTGCGACTTACCTGCAACTTGTTACTTTTTGACGACTTAGGGTTAGGGCTAACCAAGCTAAGTAGCAAGTAAATTGCAGCTAAGTAGCAAGTAAGTCGCAAGTAAAAAGAAAGAGTGGAGAAAATGTATGTCCCTTTGACGCCAACGTTAGAAAGCCTGTGTGTGCCGTTTACTTTTTCATTTCCTTTCAGACCAATGTCGTGAATTAGTATTTGATTCTGATGAAGCATTCAGTGGACAACGTCTGATAAATCACCTTATACGAGTCACTGATGTCAAAAGCGAAGCCTTATGCCAGATGCTTTGCTACTTAGAGCCGGATTGTGTCAGTTATAATTTCCAAATGGGGGCAGGTGAACCTGAAAGCCACCAATGTGAATTGAACAATTCAACTTATGAAGATCACACGGATAACCTGAAATTGAACCCAGCGTACAAATACTGCGGGGCTGAGGTAAAAACTACTTGTTCGGTACAGCTTCACCTTTTAATCGTTTTAACGTACTTTTTCCACTTATGTCCAGGTTTGCACGCAGCTAAAAAGATTGCAATTTTTGGTAAAAATCGTAAAAGGTGAAAAGAGGACAAGTCGCCAACTAGGACTCGCGATGTTTGTGATTTTGCGAAAATTTTGCGAATTCGGCGTAAAATCGCCAAATTCTTAAAAGCTGAAAAGATGAATAATATATAAGTTCCCAACAAGAATCATGATTTTGGCAATTTTTGGACATTGAGAAAATCGATAACATATCGGATTTAACTACATAATGCATAGCTGATGCATGTACTTCTGTACTGGACTCGTTCAAAAGCAACAAACTACAAACTATACGGATGTTAATTCACGGTATCAAATCTTCATAAAAGAAGTTCCAAGTACTACGCACTTTTCACAGTATATCAAAAATTGAGAAATTCCTCCCATTGGAGATAAGATAAGATAAGGCCCTAACAAGTCATCATAGAACTGTAAAAGATAAGCTTGTTAAAGGTCCCACAAGAATCCACATTTTCGTAATGTTCAGTTGGCGCATACTAATTGAATCGAGTCAAAATAGAGCTGTCAAGGATGAGTTTGCAGCGAGTTCCTGTCACTTATGTCTACGCGAGACTAACTGGGTTTGACAAATGCATAAACCAGTGATATGTACATATCAACTAGGCTCGATTTCCGTCGCTCACTCGAGTTCTGGTATACTCCCCGAGAAGAGACGGCTGGACGCATGAGCGATAGACTGTGTCCGGCTATGACGTAAATTCAAATATAATTTATGCAAAGTTAATAGTTTCAAAAGAGTAACACAGAAATGGGTTTATCAACTGGCTTGATATGGTAAATTCACCACCGTTTCTTTAAAGTGGTCAATTTACCAGCTATCAACCTAGTTGATAAACCCATTTCTGTGTTTCACTTCCACACCGACGCAGTACTATAGTTTCTTTAGAAACGAAACCCTTTATTGAATTTTCAAAAGAATGCAGTATAATATGAATCCTTAAGGAATTTCGTGTTCATAAGAGTTTTCTTATCACTTCCCAACACTCCAACCCTCTAGAAAATAAAGGGTATGCGTTGTCGAAAACGATTTGATGTCCCAAACCCTTCAACCGAATCTCAGGCCAAAGCCTCGAGTGTGGACGCCGTACTAAGTAGGACAAGGTGGTACTTGAAACATAAGCCTGTTCTTACTGAATAACAAAATAAGGATACATAAAGATTAAGCGAGCTTTTGAATACAAATTCGTGGCTTCCATGATTCCAAAAGAGCTCCCGCGTTGAGAAGATTTGTATCTTATTTTGTAGCCTGTTAGTCGCACTTGTAAATATTTAGACCTATTTACGGAAGCTTGTGGGGAAAACGTTTTAGAGATTTCGCGTTCCCCGTTGCCCGTTCCCCATTCCCCGAATTTCCGTTTTCTGTTTTAAAGATAGTCCTTTTCATCTCGCATTTGTATCTCGTCTCGCAGCATCTTTTATCAAGAATTTTCAATTGTTATCTTGCATTGTAACAAATAAACAAACTGAAATGAAAACTGCTTTGGTTGTTTGTTTGTTTGTTTGTTTGTTATTTAATTGTTTGAACAGATTGAAGTTATTAGCAGCTATTCAGCTGATGTGAACCTGCTGTACCCACCCACTCATACACTCACAAAGGACAACGACAACACCGGGGACTACATCGCCTACTCTTCTCGATTCATGTATGGGTTCTTTAACGTCCCACAGGGAACTTATATTATGAAAACAGAAGATATTTGTGAGACAGGGCCTACGGTTTATAGTCCTTATCCGAGAAGACTCACGGGTGTAATTACAAAGGCAACACTTTCTCCTCCGTTATTTTAAGACCCTGGGGGTTGTAGTGCAGATGTCGCATCAACAAATATATCCTTTAACTAAAACAAACTGTCGGGGCGCCGGAGTCAAGCATTTTTACAATAGTAAGCAAGCAGACAAATCGAGGGAACAACCTCAAAATATGTTAGATTTTCTTCTATTCTGCTACTCCTGAAACGCAACGCCATTTTTTTTTTTTTAGGTTTTTCTTTTTACATATAAAAGTAAAAGTAAAGTAAAGTGGTGCATTTATATAGCGCCCTTATCACAACGTCTCAAAGGCTCCTTACAATGATCAATTTACCCCCAGCGGACTGGAAACATATAAAGGCGCAAATTACAGCCGCTTCTAAGCAGTCCATGCATGCTGGTACTCACTTTACCGACCTCGGAAGAATGGAAAGCTGAGTGAACTTTAGCGGGAAAGAAGGTCGCCAAATACTCCAGTCTCGGCAGAACCGGGAATGGACCCCGGGACCTTAGGGTTGGGATGCAGAGATCTTACCACTGCTCCAACCCCTCCGCTCTATATATTCAAGTTTCAATGTAATTCGTTTGATTCCAATTATATAGGCTACACGAGCCGTCATCTCCACCTGCGCATTGAGGAGCATAAATATTCCGTCATCTTTAAACACCTTAAGGGCAAACACAGCCAAAATCCAACAATCTTCACGAGCAATTTACCACCTCAAAGAAATGCCGCGAAAAGTTTGAGTGCCTTATTTATGAGATGCTTTTAATAAGGAAAGAGAGACCAAATCTGAACACTAAAAATAGGGAGCTTAAGATAAGGACGTTTTCGACGCGACGGCGACGTGAAGACCGATTAGGATTGGGGCGAGTTTAACTGCGCAAGCGATTTCCAACATTCCCGCCGTCGCCCTCACGTCGGCGACGTCAGTTTGGGGATTTTGCCGTCGCAGTGAAAACGTGAGTATTTATACCGGTATTTCTTTCTTGTATTCTTCATTCCTTGCTTTTTTTCAGTTTCTTTATTAGCACAACCCACCTGGGGATGTGCCAAGTAACTCTAGCGGCTTTTTGTGCTCTCTTCACAGATAAAACTCAGGAAAATGACCGAAGACTCTGAAGCTAGTTCAGTGAAGACAAAACAATCTAAGTAAGTCTGTAAAGATAAATAAGCTGTTACGTTCAACGAATTCTTTCTTGTAAAACGATTATATATATAATATATTTTACTGACTCCAATACATTTTTTTATTTCTTAGTAACATATTGAATCCGAATTTTCTGAGGCGATAAAGAATTTTGGAGTTCTGGAGGCTGCTAAAAAGTGCAGAGATAAATATTTTGTTTTGAATTTTTTCACACTTAGCCAACAAATCCACTACATAGCTCATCGATATGTAAATGTGCTCTTAAGGCTTGTATAACCACACTTGGAAATATTTCTTCGATGAAGTGCTGTGAATCTAGAGCAATAATTTATGTGGATACGTACAGTGCGTATTAAACAGAACAATTTCATCCAGCAAATATTCAATAAATCAATACAAGGACTCAGTCTGGAAGAGGAAAACTACTGTTTCCACCGTTTTTTAAATAAAGTGCTAAAATAAACTTTAATTCCCTCTTTCAGCACAATGGAGTGGACAAATCAACATGATACATTATTCTTGAGAGAGGTCAGGGGATCAGATCTTTTTGAAACCAGAAAGGGGAGCCCGGAGAGAGGAAAATTGTGGGATGAGATTGCCACAAGACTCAATAACCTCACCCAATGCAAATTCAATGTGAACAAAAGGTCGTTGAGAGATAGGCTCAATCTTCTAATGTCCAAATTCAAAGCACAAAATAGGGAAGAAAAAAGAGCAAGTGGTATTAGTCCAGAAATACAAGAGATAGATACTCTGCTGGAGGAGCTGTGTGAAAAAGAGGAAGAAGCTAAAAATAAGCCTTCGACTGGCAACAAAAAGCAAAGCCTTCAGAAAGAGAAGGCAACTGCTGAAGAAATGCGGTACAAGGCAATGGAAACCATGGGAGAAACTCAAAAACGAGTGGAGAAAACAAATGGAGTGGTTCCAGCAAAGAAAAGCAGGAAAAGTACAGGATATGCTATTGGATACTTGCAAAAGAAAGCAGAAGAAGAGATGGCATTAAAAAGAGAAGAAATTGAAATAAGAAAGCAGGAAGAGGCAAGAGGATCTCGTATATCAGAGCAGCAAACAAAAATGCAGCAAGATATGCTAAAGATTATTCAGCAACAACAAGAAGAACAGCATAGACAGCAGCAAAGAAACCAACAGCAAACACTACAGTTTATGCAGTCTATGTTAAACCAGCAGCAGCAGCAATCACAGGCTATGTTAGCTTTGATTGAGAGGTTGGCTCCCAAGGAAAAGCGTTCACATTTTTTTATTGCAACTTCTCTTTTTCAACTATGGCACCATTGTAATTTTTCTCTTGTTAGTGACATAATTTTGCATTCAACTGTTCTTTTAACTCCATTTCTGCTAGAGTGGTAGTTGATTGTTGAGTTATCATTATCATAATCACATTTTTTTTAGTTTCATTGATCCAGTTTGAATTTAGCTGTATTATGCATGTGTCAATCAGGTGATTACCCTATCAGAATACAGGCTATGAAAATATGTCATATATTAAATTGAGTCAAGTGATTATTGAAAGCCCTGACTACCTTGCAAAATATAAATTTGATTTGATTTTTTGAACTGACAAAAATTATTGTATTGTGAAAAGGTTTATTTCTTCAATACTTACATTTGTGTAAACAATGTATACCTTGTTAAACTTGATATTAGAGATGCCTCAACTTTGAAAGTACTTGCCTTTATCAGCATTAAACTGGGCCCAGTTGTTCAAATGGCGGAAAGTGCTCCTCCTCTAAAGAAATCGTTATAGTGATTTATGTGCTGGATAACACTATCTGACTTTTGAACAACTGAGCATTGAACTAAATGGAATGCCAGTTGTCGTATAAGTGGATGCCATAGTAACAACTGCTTTCATTTTTTGTGGAACAATATGTCTGCTTTGTATAATACAATGTATGATCTTTTATAGGTTGTGCTGTTTCCCAAAGCAGGGGGGGTGGGGTGGGCGGGGAGGTTTTAGTCTAGATTAGGGAAACCAGGAATTGCCACTAAAACTAAAAATCAAATCGACAAGTTTGAATTTACGCAACTTAGCCGAAAAGCTACTCTAGGATAGTGGCAAAGGGATTTTGGGAAGTTAAGTCTAGTAGAAGGTAGCAAAATTCAGCTGAACTAGCTCTGGTATAGATTAAGGATTCCAGGGTCCCAGCAGGACACTCCCCCACAAAAAATCCTAAAGTACCACCACCCCCTCCCCCCACCCCCCAGGGCTGATTCTGGGAGGAAAGTGTTGACCAGTTGTGTGACCAGGCAGTAACCGAATAAATATAGCGAATGTTTTAGGTCACCTGAAATACTCCTGGAGGCTTGGGGGGTCTAATTCAAAAAATTCTGAGGTTTGATTACCATATAGGCATGTTAGGGCATTTCGCATGAGAGCACATACGACATATTTTTTACATCTATTTCTTATGCCAACTTTTAGGTTCTTTTTAAAATCAAGGAATTTAAAATAGTTTAAAATGTCTCCAAATAGCCACTCCACTGACACTCGAACAGAGCTCATGGATCCATTGAACATCTCCATCTGAGGTGTGAGAGCAGCACCTTGGAATGGTCCTTGCAGGTGAACCCTGAGGGGATATGCAGGATCCCCATATATGCATAGAGGCTGACCCCCTGTCGAAAATGCATGGCGTTCCAAGTCATGCAAGAGACCAGATTCTGCCAGCATACCTGCATCATGCCTTTTGCCCTCTGGAAGAAGAAGTTAAAAGTATTAGGTTTGTTTCATGGAATATCATTGTTTTTCATCATGCAACGCTTCTGTAAAATGGTGTCATGAGATCAACCTTTCATTGCCCTGATCACTACAGGCGCTTGTCGTAGATTATACTATAAAACAGACACTTGAAGGGGGAAACAACTACCCTCCGAAACCATGTTTGTACCTTTTCCGTTTGAGTTGCTATTTTCATAAACCTGACATTTAGTTATAAATAAGAGCAAGTTAAAAAGATCTTTACCTACGGGGCCGTAAAGGTTTGCGATCAATCCATTCGGTAAGGCAACAGATTGGAATTTAATGGCGTGCACCCGTTTATGACCATTATACATCATCCTCTGGTGCTCGTCTGGTCTGGCTATAGGTCTCACAGTGCCATCAACAAAGCCAAAACAGTTCTGGAGAGCAGCCCCTTTAGCGTGAACTGATCGAGCATAAGTATCCAATGCAGGTGGGTTAAGCAGTGCGTCATTCCACCGGGTTATGCGATGTCCATGGATGGTGTAAATATAATCAATCACATGATTTGTGACCATGGATAGCACCGGTACTGGTTTGCCGAAACGAGGTACCATGTCGCCAAATCTACAAGGATAGGCGAGCCGTCTTAGGAGTATGCAAAGGCCTTCCATTCCACTTACTATGCTTCCCTGGCGTAGTTTGAAGGTAGGTGGGATCTGCAAGGCTTCTGCCAGAGTCGGAAGGTCTTTTTTCTCAAACCTAAATTCGGCCTTACACTCTGCCTCACTCATGTTGTTCAGGTCAAAGCAAGCGTACTCGTAGTAAGGAAAACTTGGATTTCTCGACGGAAACATGTCGTAAAGGAGAACGAAATCTTCATCGTTGATCAAATTAGCGTCGTAGTAAAGAATGAGAAGTTGTCGAAAATCTTCAAATGCGGCCATGTTACAAACAAAAGCGATTGAATCTCAGAAAGTACAGCCGATGTACTCGACGAAGTCTCGGACGCCGTCACGAGAATCTTAAGCAAATTAATTTTGGCGCGAGAACGGCAACCTCTGGCCCAGTCCACCTGGGCTGTCACGTCGCCGTCACCGCGAAAACGTCCGCATCTTAAGCTCCCTAATGACTCCATTCCAGCGAGACTGTTTATTTAAATTTTGTTCATTCTTTTGTTTATCCCAGCCTCATTTATTCTGTCTTTTCCCACTATCTATCCTTAATATAACGTTACCTAACTTACAATAATTTGCCTTTGATGATGGTGACATGTCGTTGCCGAAACGTCATGTTTTCATCTCGCTTCTCTATTCTGAAATGTTTTTCAAAACCTTTCGTTATTAGAAGTTTTGGATGATAATTTATTTGACTTTGCTATTTCAGAATGCTTGTGTGCGCAACCCATGCAAAAACAAAGGAACCTGTCAAACCGGTTTTACAGACCGAGGATACCGTTGCCTATGTGCTCCAGGGTTCGGAGGACATAACTGCGAAGAACGTGAGGTTTGATAACGCTCGTAGAACGCAACGGTTTACATTAATTTTATTGGATTTGTGTTAAACAAAGCATTCGGATCAGTGAGGTATAATCCGGGATTAGTGAGAGCACTGTTTACAAACCGTAGACAACCGAATTCCTTACACAACTTTAAACAATTTATAAACCGAGGTTGCGTTATGTTTGCCTATATCTCACGAGAAATCAAGCATGGAAAGTCTTTATTCTACTAACAAAATTACTGACAAGATTCCAGTTGCATCACAGTAATATCTCAAACTTTGGAGAACGTTTCTGCTGATATCAGAATAAAAAGAGTTAAAGCAATCTCCAAAAACCAACTACTTTTCATACGAAACTGCTCGGATGAATTCTGATTGATTCTGATTGAAAGGCTCCCTTTGCAGGAAAAAAAAGGTTTTCCGGCTTAAAAGATCCCCCGGCGTTTTCGGAGCGGATCAACTTTTCGTACTTTTCTTATCAAAACGCGGAGAAACATTTATACGAGAAACAAAAAGTTGGCTGGGTGCTCTCTCGCGAGTCATCTCCGGGAGAACTCGGTCTGGTATAGTCACACTGAGCTTTTCTCAGTTGTAAATGGCCACCTCTTGACTCGGTTATTCGTTGCTGCTCGTTCAGCATTTTGGGCCTGTAAATGCTCGCAAGAGTTGACTGGGCCAGAAGGGTGACCCTCTTATAATTACAGGGGACAAGTTTTCTTCATGTAAACGGGCCTGAACATTTTCACTTTCGACTGATTCAGGATGGGGAATTTCTTCACTGAAGGAATATTCTGTCTGTAAAAACCCCAAAACGTTCAGGTTTGGTCACGAATCCGGAAACGTTTGCTTTAATACAAAGCAACACCATCGCCCGGTCTGATACTCTCTTGGGACACCCATTTTGAATGAAATTAACAAACTTATCATATAATCTAACGTGTATTATAAGCGAGACTGGGGCCCTGTTTGGCCGTCAAAATTTGAACTCCTCGGAAGCACCCAGTAGCAGCTGGGAACCATTCTTAAGATCGAAGTGGATTAATACGCAACAAATTTTGAAGTTTTGGTTCATTCGGGAATCTCAGACACAAGGTTACCCTTATTAGAAAGAGATTACACCATAGCACCCAGGTAAGACGATACCCATCAATTCGATCCCCTCTACAGCTGCAGTGAGCAAGCAGAGTATATTAGCAGGGCCATCCTCGTCTCGCTTCTCCGATTAAAAACAATTTGTAAAGCATGCCGTACGCTACACTCGAAGAAACAGACTGGTTTTGAATGCTAGGCATTTTTCAGCCGTTGATGACAGAAATAAATAAAGAAATAAAAAGAGGAGGCAGTTGGAGAAACAAATCGACCGTTTGAATTGAGTTATGATATTGTTTTCTAGGAAATACTATTGACTAATAGTGTAGGTAGTTATTTGTTGATTGATTGATTGATTTATTGATTGATTTGTTCATCATGCCCTAGATAACTCACCTTCAGTTTCTACTTTCTCAACCTGTTTTGGGTTTAGGCGTGTGTACATCCTCACAAGAAAACGATTACACTCTGCTATTCCGACACAGAGGAATTGAGGATTATGTCATCACGCATGGAATGCCAGAGCTCACTGCACTGACGGTCTGTTTATGGATGAGAACCAATGATACGCAGAATAAGGGAACGCCTCTAAGCTACAACTTGCAAGATGGCGATACGGAAGAACTTGTCCTGTTTGACTACAAGAACTTTGAATTTATCATTGGAGGGAAGGGAAGGTAAAACCACCAGCAACCTTAGATACAGTAGTGTAGCAGCTGATCCAAAGATTACTCGCCATTGGTTTGCAACCCTTGCACGAAACAATGACATGCCGTTCTTTCTATTGTTTTAGCTATTGTTTGGGGTAGGGGTTGCAAACCAATGGCAAGTAATCTTTGGATCAGCTGCTACATCACCCACCACAAATGGGCTTATACATTATTGAAAGGGAATGATAAGGGCCTCGGAGGAAGGTAACTATATCAGGATGTACCATGTGGTGGCCTTTAAGCGCTGAAGCCCAAGTTGACATCGACTCATTTCAAGGGGCTTTGTGGCTTACTTGCTCTTTAGTAATGGTGTGTTCAAAGCTGGCCCACCAAACTGGGTCAGCTACATAACCAAAATGATTTCAATCTAACCTCACTTCAGTCAAATTTCTTCCCGCTACAACAAAAAACTATGCAAACATGCACTTGTCGAAAAAGCCTAGCAACCCTGGAAAATTGAATATTCCTATCCTGAAAAGTGTTTTCCTTCTGTATTTTGAAATTATCTTGAAAGTTTTCCTCCCCTGACTCTCTGAGGAAAGCAAGATTTTTTTTGCGCCCCGCGGCTCTCTCGTTTAGCGCTTTCGTCAGCCACCTAAGCCTATAAGGGTTTTAACTATTAATTTTAAAAATTGTTTAAAACCTTGTTAGCCCGCACAGCAGAAAAAGACACAAATTTAAGGCTGGTAAGTTAAATCACTTCAAAACTAAATTGACGTTTCAGTGTGAATACACCAAACCGGCGGGCTAAATCAATGTCAGTGAACCTATTCAAATCCTTTTGGAGTAAAACGTTTTGTTTCAGGTGTTTTCAAGGTGACATATACTTCCGGTCAAATGACCAGCTCCCAACGTCAGTGGCTTCATAGCTCAGTTGGTTAAAGCGTCGCACCGGTATCGCGAAGTCACGGGTTCAAACCCCGTTAAAGTGCTGAATTTTTCAGCCTTCTTTACGCAATTGCAAAAATTGAGTTCATAAATGCGAAGATCATAGCTTCACGAGATTTATTGGCGGTTAGTCGTAGCTTGGAGCGGCCATATTTGTACGTGCTATGTTTTTTTGGTCAATAATCACGATATGGTGGCAGCGGTAAACGACGTGAAGTCAACCGAAGCTGATCGGAAGGATGAAGAAATCCAAGTTGCTATTCTGCTCCATTGCATCGGGGAGGATGGTCTTGAGGCGTCTAACGCCTTTGAATTTGAGCGGGAAGAGGATAAGAAAAAGATTAATGCGGTGTGACGCAATTTGATGATTACTATAGTCCTCGGAAAAATACTTTGTTCCAACGGTTTAAGTTTTGGAATCGGAGTCAACAGGAGGGCGAAACTGTATATCAATTCGTCACCGAGCTCAAGAGAATGATCAAGAACTGTGAGTACACTGAATCTACTGATACAGTGGTCCGGGATCATCGAGTGTTCGGAATTCGAGATGCGAAAGTTAAGAGCCAATTTCTATGCATCGATGTGAACAAATTAGCTATAGAGAAGGCTTTGTCTCATTGCCGTTCGGCAGAAGTTTTCGAGAGTCAGCTCAAGGCAATCAGCAGTCAGTCAACCAAAAAGCAGGTTTTAGCAGTTTCTAAATGCTCTAAACAACCTGATGGGACTCACTTTAATTGCTCCAAATGTGGTGGCCGGCATGGTCTTAAACAGTGCCCTGCGTCCGGGAAAACGTGTTTTGTCTGCGATGGAAGGAATCATTTTGCTAAAATGTGCAGTCAGCGCACTAGGAAATTACACAGTTGCCGCATCGGTGGTTGGAAAATTGTCTACAAGATGCAAGAAACGATCAAGGAGTGGATACTGAGCTCCTTCTTGGAGACTTGGGAGATTAACACAGTGGGTGGAAAGGCCTGGCAAAGCAAAAAGGAAGTCGGTGGAAAACTTGTCGAATTCAAGTTAGACACTGGTACTGAAGCTAATATTACACCTCGTCAAATTTATGACTACCTATCAATGCGTGGAAAGCTGAAGGAGACCGATAAGTCTTGTCGTCGAATGGCAACCACAGGGTTGTCCCAGTTGGCAAAGTGTTGCACAGTGAAAGAAAAAACTCTAAGTCTGGATTTTTATGTCGTTGATTTGGAATCTGTCCCTATCCTTGGATTGGAAGCATGTACAAGGTTCAACCTGGTAAAGAAGATTGACAGCTTGACTGCAAGCTTGTCTTCAAGAGAGGCGATTCTACGTGATTATAAAGATGACTTTGAAGGCCTCGGATGTATGCCGCAAGAGTATCACATTGAGATACAACAAGATGCCACTCCAGTTATGCACCCACCTCGCAAAGTACCTTTTAGCCTGCATGGCAAACTGAAGGAAACCCTAGATCGATTGGAGAAAAGTGGTGTCGTTTCTAAAGTGGATAAACCCGCAGACTGGCTGAATAGCCTTGTGATCGCTGAGAAAAAAGGAGGGAAGCCTTCACCTATGTTTGGACCCCTGTGACTTGAACAAAGTTATTAAACGTGAGCACTACAAAATCCCATCTGCAGATGAGGTTGCGTTGAAGCTCACCGGTTAAAAAGTGTTTTCAATTTTTGATGAGAGAGATGGTTTTGGCAAATCCCATTGGATCAAGAAAGCTCATTTCTTTGTACTTTTAATTCCCCTTTGGGGCGTTACCCCTTCTTAAGGTGCCCATTTGGAATTAGCTCGGTCTCAGAGGTCTTCCAGAAACGTAATGATCAATTATTTAGAGACATTGAGGGTGTACGTGTGGTTTTTGATGATCTTATTATTCGTGGAAGGGATGAGATTGGGCATGATGGGATTCTGAAGCAGGTTTAGGACCGTGCTCGTGCGAACAATGTTAGATTTAATCCCAACAAGTTCCAGTTCTGGATGTCTGAAGTAAAGTATGTTGGTCAAGTGCTGTCATCAGAAGAGTTAAAACCTGACCCTGACAAAGTTAAGGCCATTGAAAGTATCCACAGCCTCGGACAAAAGAGGATCTTCGTCGTTTTCATGAGCTAGTCAACTTCCTCGGAGAGTTTGTTTCCAACCTGTAGGCAGGTTTCGATGTAGGCAAAGAAATTATTGAGACTGACGCTTCCAAAGATGGGTTGGGTGCCTATTTACTTCAAGAGGGTCACCCAGCGGCTTTCGGGTCACGTTCGTTAACAGCTTCTGAGAAGAACTATATGCTCAGATCGAGAAAGAGCTGATGGCAATAGTTTTTTGCCAGCGATAAGTTTCATCAGTACGTCTATAGCCAGCCAGTGAAGATCGTGACAGGTGACAAACCACTAGAATCGGTCACAACGAAAAACCCTAATCAAGTGTGCGGCGGGCTTCAGGGAATGCTTCTCAGACTTCTCAGAGATATTCCTTCGACATGTCATACCGTCCTGGCCCTAAAATTCCCGTTCCAGGTGCCTTATCCAGAGCGTATCTGTCACAGGAGTCAATCTATGAAGACCTCCAGTCTGATGCACAGTCTTGTTAACAACTTGGACCTTAGTGTGGCCTCTAAATCCCTGATGGAAGGAGCAACCACTACTGATAATTGTCTCATCGTGTTACAGCAACAAACACAGTCCGGGTGGCCATCAGGGAGGAGAAGAGTTCCTGAGGCGGTTCGTCCCTAGAGGCAGAGGGTCTCATAGTCCTAGGATACAATCACCCGCTGCAGCAAGTGTGCAGAGTCGAGAAGAAACAATCAAAAGGATCCTCTTTTCCCATGAAAGGATGGGAAAGGAAAGGAACTTTATTTAAGTGTCTAGTCGTTCTCGCGCTGGAGCGCTAATTGGGGACGCTGTAAACTGAAATTATCAATGAAAGTAAATCAATTCAAGTTCCTGGAAGACCCTGTCAAAAGCTAGGAGCTGATATTCTCGAATTTAGAGGATAGAATTATCTGCGTGTCGTGGATTACTACTCCAAATTTCCTCAAGTCAGCCTGCTTTCGTCTACGACGTCTTCCTCTGTTGTGGTTAATTTAAATTCCATCTTTGCCAGACATGGGGTCCCACATGAATTGTTGGTGGATAATATGCCGTTTGTAAGCCGCAAGCTGCAAGATTTTGCTTCATCGTGGAAGTACCAGCTGATAACCTCCAGTCCTGGTTACCCGCAGTCCAATGGTATGAGTGAGAAAACAATTGGTACAATCAAGCAACCATTGAGGAAAGCGGAAGATCCCTATTTTTGCTTTGATGGAGTATCGCAATACCCCCTTTACTGGAATTGGTCTCTCTCTCCCTCGCAGATGCCAAACGGTCGGCCTCTGAAGTGCCAATTGCCAATCACGGCGGAACTGCTCCGACCATAGAATGCACGTGAAAAGCTAGTGGCTGCTCAGCAACGGCAAAAATCTTATTATGATCGCCACGCGAAGCGGTTAAAGGGTCTAGAGCCAGAGGGAAATGTCAGAGTGCGAGAGAATAGATTCTGGGTTCCTGCGGTTATCACTGATATATGGCCCACTCCTCGATCATACGTCGTATACACTGAGTCAGGAACGTCCTTGCGAAGGAACAGGTTACACTTTCTCAAACAACCCGAATGTACTTCGTTAATGGAGAGTAATGAGGGCAACAGAGGTTGAGGTCGCATTTATTGGTTTATCCGTTTCTGTTACTGGCTTAGGTACTCATTTCCCTATGTAATCACCAGTTAGCCTCGGTGAGAAGGTGTGACATATACTTCCGGTCACATGACTTGTTGGCGCTTCGTTGTAGTTGGGAGCGGCCATATTTGTATGTGCTGTGTTCTGTTAGTCATTAAACGTGATATCCATATCGTTTAAATGTGAATGCTACATTATAATGCAAATACAATACACGAAGAATCTTAACCCCGGGAGATTTTAATTGGGCACAACATTGAGTTGGCCGATTTGGTCTATGGGGTACAAGATGTATATCTTCAGGTTTTGTCATTCCAGGCAAACTGATGTATCTGCAAACGATGGGTTGTGGCATCACATCTGTGTAACGTGGGATAACAGCGACGGTTATTGGAGACTCTATAAAGATGGCAAGAAGGCAAAGGATGGGAAGTTAGAAAAAGGTAAACATTTTAGTAAGTTCAAAAATTCCTAAATATTCGGATAACGTATTGGTTTTAATACAACATGTATTCACTCGGTTTATCTCGCATAAAAGATTTCCATTTGTTTCTCAAAGGCATTAATAATTCATAAGGCTTTTAGCCAATCGGAGTGCCCCATTTTGGTCAGGTGCATGTATCTTGATACCCAATGAAACTACAGATCAAGAAACGCCCGAGTTAATTAAAAAACTAGTCAAAACACTGATCAAGACACTTAAATTTTAATAAACTCCTATGCTAATAAACCTTCGGGGGAAAAAACAAATAAAGAAACCACCCGAACACAATACATTTAAAACTTTCCAAATATTTAACATAGAACTTTTGCAGTACCCTTTAGCGTCCAGAGGATTACAACGAATTTGGACACGCAGTAGTTCAGCAAAAGAACATCCGTTTCAGTAATGTCTGCACTCAAAGCTTGAACCTTGTGTAGTGCGTAGTCTTTGAAAAGTCCACCGCAATCTAAAACCGGCGCTTGTACTTCTTTTAACCTCAGTCATTCGGCAAAAATGTATCTTTAGTTGAAACTTAAATGGCCTTGTTATGTTAACCGAATCACTTTCTTGGGAAGACGATTTTGGCAGGCGAAAACGACGTGATTCTGATTTGCTCGCCATCACGACCTATTATGTAAATTTATTCAAAAGTTCTACCTTTTAAACTCACCCAAATATTGAATATCATTTCCTTCATAAATACCTATCACTTGTCTGATAAAACAAAAGATCATCACATTACACTCCACGTGCTCATACAAGGTTGAAAAGTCATGTCAAAAACTCGTGCTTCTTGCTTCATTAGGGGTTCCAAACACCTCGAGACATTAAGAGCACTCATCTGTTTGTCGGTTTGGAACCTCTGATGAAACACTCGCACTCGTTTTTGACATATTACTTCTCAAATCATGATAGCGCCAACTTTCTGGCCACTAACGTTTCGAGTTGAATCAACGAAAATTAACGACGTAACCCTTACGCCACTATAGATGTTTAGTGCAATACAGTATGGTAAACTCGTGGGAAAGAGAATAAGCTGGTTACTTCGCCATGGGCGAAAGGGCAACTGAAAAAATCAAAATCCTAGGGAGGATTTGAACTTACGACCTCAGTAACAGCAGTGGGATGCTCTTCCCATTGACCTACTAGAACTCCTGGAAAACTAGGCACGGTTATCTTGGTTATGAAAGGACAATGTTTCCCGCTGCTCTGCGGGCTCTACAATATCATGTGCCACTAATTTTCACATGCAACCATAGATGCAGGTTATAGAGTCAGTACGGCCCAGTAGTTAGCGCTTGCCTTGATATTTGGGGATCCCTGGTTCAAGCACGTTCTGAGCCCTGGTTGAGCTTGTTCCTAGTCGTCCCTGGCTCAAATTCTCAGCTGCACTTGTAAGTAGTCAACTAGCTTGCCTCCAGCCAGTTGGGATTTTTAACAGTTGTTGTTGTATGTTCTGTTCTGTCATGATTGTGTTTCATTGCCCCGAAAAGCCCCTATGTTTCAAGGCCAGTGTAATCATAGTTAATATACAGAGATGGTTAAGAAACTCGACATGTTTCTTTGTTATATGTTTTTGTTCGCTGTTTTGGCCCTACCCATGCACAAACCACACCCTTTTTCCAAAAGACAACCAATCAAAAGTTTCGATTAATTTATTCAGAACCCAGTTGTGAATCGAGAACAAAATATGGTGCTTGATCACGGTCAAGTTAACATGAAGCGGGATGTTACTGTTCTACGGAGCCCATTAAGTGCCACAAAATTACGCTATTAATTTTCAATGTCCTCCGAAGTTCTGCCCGCGTTCTGACTTTTTCCCTCAACCTTTTTCCTGCGTCCTCGCGTTTTTCCCGACTTTTTTCCCCATTTTTTTCCTGACCTTTTTCCAGACTTTTTTCTCGACTTTTCTCGGAAGGCTGCCGACCCCAACTACCTGGGTGTCTTGAAAACAAAGACCCTTAAGACCCTATCTAAGACTCGAAAACGAAGAGAGTAACCCAAACCCCTCACTTGGCTAACCCTAGGCTTAAAACCCAACTTCAGGCCTAGTTAGACCTCGGGTTAGCCAAATTGAGGCGTTAATTTCTTCGTTTTCGAATCTTGGGCTCTTAGAGCTCTCTCTTTTCAAGACACCCAAGGTAGGTAGGGGTCAGCGGCATTCCGAAAAAAGTAGGGAAAAGAGTCAAAACGCAGGCAAAACTTCGGAGATTTGAAATTAAAAGCCCAATTTAATGTCACTTAATGGGTTCCGTACTGTTCTCGCTTTTAAAGTTTTCGAGGTTTCATAACCAGTTCGTCGATATGAATTATCGTGTTCTGTAGAACATGTGGAGTTGGCATATCAACGGCCACATTGTCCATTAAAAATCTAGATAAACGAGCTAGCTCCCTAGGGATTTTTG
Organism: Montipora capricornis; assembly: GCF_036669925.1. NCBI lineage: Eukaryota > Metazoa > Cnidaria > Anthozoa > Scleractinia > Acroporidae > Montipora > Montipora capricornis. The sequence goes on from NC_090892.1 coordinate 42,269,563, forward strand.
TAGCTCCGTGGGTAAGGACAACATCCAACCGGGCTTACGAAGATTGTTTTCCAGTTTACCAGTTGTCATTTTGCCCGTAACCAACGAGCCAGCTTATTAAACGGAACCTCCACTTTAACAAAAAAATAACTTTAAATAATAGGGAAAATAACCTTTACAGTCAAATCAGTTAAATTTTTTTCAAAGAAAGCGTTTGCATCCGAAATTAATTTTTAGGATCGCCTACTTTTGTTTACAAATTTCGCGGGCGCCGCCATCTTGAATAATTGTAGAGTGTTACAGTTACCCTGTTGTTATTAGACAAAAGTTCTTTGTGTCAGGACGATAGGGCAACCGTAACACGTCACAATTATTCAAGACAACCGCGCCCACGAAATTTGAAAGTGAAGAAAAGTGGTTTTAAAATCAGTTTTCCTTTTATAAAACAAATTTCGAAGAAATTTGTTTGGAAACATTATGCCTGAACATGTCATATGACGGTATTACAAAATTACGTCAACTCAGTGAGATGCACATCACACGTTCTAACATCATTGAACTAACAAGTGTCTAATGACAATATTTGAAAGTACTGTCCAAGTTTATTTCTCTGAGACGCCATTCTCCGTTTTTTACAGGGCATGTGATTCGCACTGGCGGAGCTCTGGTACTGGGCCAGGAGCAAGACAGCTTTGGGGGATCCTTTAACGCCAAACAGTGCTTCATCGGTGAAATGACAGGTGTCAATATCTGGGATCAAGTTAAAGACGAGGAAGAGATACAGCGGATGTCTAAGTCGTGTTCTATAGGGCTCGGCAATGTGTTCCGTTGGGCCCACTTTAAGTCTCATTTGCGAGGCTCGTTAAAAGTAACTCCGCTACCCACTTGTTAACAAGTTTGAAGGTTTCGACTCTAAGTAAATAAGGAAAGACATGAAAGACAACCAGCGAATTAAAGGGTAAACGTAGTTCAGTTCACTACGCTGAAGTTTTATGGCCAACGATGTATTTTTTGTTTTATTACCTACCAAATTCTTATTTTGTTATTACGAGCCGTTTCCCATCTTGGGAATACACAACCACCCTCTTGACGAAGTTAGACCTGTCAGAGGCAATTTTGAATTTTCCTCTTAGATTCTTTTTACAACTGACCAGGAGTGAAAGCCTGGGTTAAGCCTTAGGACACATTTATTCATTCCCATACATTTAATTACGCGCGTTTTTGAGATGCGGACGGCAACCGGAAGAGAACATTTCGCGTGCCAGGCCAGTGGTGTTTCCCACATTTTTATAGTAAAGTTAAAGTCTGTTACAAGCGTAGAAGGCCCATCAGGCCAGCGCTTATCTCCGGTTCTGTAGTATAAAGCCACTAGGAGTATTTCTACTCCCCCCTGGATGGGATGCCAGTGCATCGTAGGATTACCCCCAGCATTAAATTCACCGGTACCCATTTATACACCTGGATGGAGAGATGCACCGTGAGAGTAAAGTGTCTTGCCCAAGAACACAACTCAATGTCCCCAGCCAGGACCCGAACCCGGACCACTCGATCCGGAGTCGATTGCATTAACCCTGAAACCACTGTGCCTCACATTTTTATAGTAATCATCTCTTAAAAAGAGAGAACAGGTCACTTTGGATTGCCGTCCCCGTCTGAATACCCCTATTGGTCATACGGACACTTTATGCTCACACTGATACCTCGTATGGCAACTTTTCATCTTTAAAATTTGTATTTCAGTGAGGACTTCAACATAAATTAAAAATATTATTCCCAGTGTCTTCCTGATGAATTTGTTTTTGGAATTCGAAATGCTTAACTACTGTTCTTGCTTCCCAGCTCGAACCCCACCACATTGGTCTTCAAATACTGGATTCAATGCGTTTATCAACCGGATCTGGAGAACCCTTTGAGTACAGTTTCTTTACTGAATCATTTCACTGTGTTTTACCGCCGTGTTGTTGAAAGTACGTAGGTCCAACTATTTACACAGTGTGTTTCCATTGACGTGGTCTGAAGCAATGAGCTAACCGACGCATATTAACCACCAACTTATGCATTGCAAAAAATGTTGTGTGGAGAGAGAGATGTTTACTGAATCTTCATTCCGATTAACAGGTCACGAGGAGCATATCGAAAGAGGTCTTGATTTTGTTGGCACTAAGTTGCACACACACACAGAGCGGGTGGGCTCCAGGGGCGTAGCCAGGGAGGTCCTGGGGTGCCCTTGACCCCCCCCCCCTCCCCTTTGTGACACTCAACAACATAATAAAAACCATATCTGTAAGACTGGAACAGAGTAATTTATATCACCTGCAACTTAGGGGGTATTTACATGTCGCGTCACGCAAAGCTTAAGAATTCAAGGGTTGTCTGTGACAAAACCAAGAACCCATTGTGTGTGCCATATATCTGTCGTTAAGTAGTACGTCTTTCCATTAGTACTTGATATTTATCGCTGCGAAACTCAATTTAAAAACTTCACAGACTGGAGTTAAGATGAATCAAGGCGGTTCGATTCTTCTGTCGGTGTAGCGGATCTCAAAGAGTAAGAATCGAGATTTGAACCGCCCCACTAGCCTGCTAAACAGATATGCTTTAGCGTGCGATATAATTATAATGAGTAAATTTATTTTAGTTAATTAATCAGTAATTCCCAGAGCTTCCCGCTTTTAAACATTCCCCGTTCCCGCTTTTAAAGAATCCTCACTTTAAAGATTCCCGCTTTTAAAGATTCTCCGTTCCCCATTCCCCATTCCCATTGTCCAGTTTTCCGTTCCCTCCTCTTAAAGATAGCCCTGGAGGTTGTGCTAATTTCCGAAAAGATTTTCCGGAAAATTGCCATTCCATTTGACCTCAAACCGAAATTTCCGGATTTTTTGGCTAAATGGTAAGCACGCTAGAAATATCGTGTTTCGAGTAAGAAACTAGTCACGCGTAAGAAAACTAAACCGCAGCCACAAACGGTAATTGGTTTGTGGTTTCATGTCGCTTTTGATTGGTTGCTGCACGATGGGAATTGTCAAAATCAAACGCTCTATTCCCTAAGGACTTGAATTGGGAACAACATTAAAGGGGCACTGTCATGAGCTGCGCATGCTCGAGTTTGTTTGCTCTCGAGCCCACGGAAAATTCCAGCCGCCATCATGGATTCACGCGTGCGTCACGTATATTCGCCGGAGTATCTCCTTTGGCCACCGTGGCCCTTCCCAGTGGACACCATTTTGAATTTGTCGATTCAACTTGAAAAAAGTTAACCTAATACTTTTCAAGTTTTCACAAGACGCTAGCGCAGCTTCTTCTCGTGACAGTTTCCCTTTAACATCACTGTAGAAAACCGGTTTGGCAAGATATCTTATTCTGAATTTCCATGGAAGATTCTAAACGTTCGTATTTTTCGCCTCTCCGTTTTAGCCGCTCGTCCCTCGTGAAAGAAAAATAGAACCTCTGGCACCCAGGATAGCTCAGAGGTGTTTGATCACTGTGAACTGTATACACCAATGGTGATCAATTTTGTACTATATGCAGAAGCATAATTATTTCCATATACATTATATTGCTTTCTGGGGTCCACCTTTAGGTTTGGCTAAATCTATATATTAAGCAATTATTTTATGTAAATACCTCGTAATTGTTGCGATACCGCAGATGGACCAACAAATGTTGATTGGTTTAGATTGGGCGAGCAATACCACGACCCTTATAATTTATTGATGCATTAAAACAAAGACTTGCTCTTTATTCAGAAGATCGAGCTTTCTCCAACTCTGCGTATGTTATTAAAAACCTGAATTAAATGTTTTCCACAAACGGTTTCAGCTTTTTGTTCGTTGTGTTCTCGCAACTTATACGTCTTGGAAGCTTCTGCGATTCTCATCAAGGTAAGATGACTTTGGTGGTATTAGAATCAGTATTATATTCCAGCCGCACTTGACAAACCAAACGGGGACAATATAGCATTCTTTTTAACAAAGTTTGTTGACTTTTATTCCCTTGTTTTCTCGTTTTATGGCACTATTTAAGGTTTACGATTTTCTTTATAATTTTACCTGTAGAAAATTGCGGTCTAGTCCATCACCGAAAGGCTTTTTCTTTAGTTTTGACAAACATGCAGGTTGCCGTCTCCCGTGTTCTCGGTTGACCGTTCAGTAGAAGTAGTGTACTAGGAGTGACGGGTTGTTGTCCTTCAAGAAAAAAAGCCCCGAGACTACATTACCGGCTGCAGATTAAAAACTTGCTGGTTTGTTGTTTTTTTTTAATTTGACGTGGTTCACTTCCCTAATGGCCGACTTTGTTCAAACTGCAAAACTTCCAAGCAAGATTAATGTTAATTAACGTACCTGCGTTTTCAAACGGAATCAAAGGATTTTCAGCGTCAAAAAGACGAAAAATCCGAAAAGGATTATTTTTCATGACAACGCAAACAAACCAACCCACAGTTGCGTGCAAATTTTAAAAACAAGAAAAAATAGCGGTTTGGAGAAATTCTTAAATGAAAATGCCACCAGAAAAAAAAAAACCTTCAATAAAAAGAAATGACGAAAAACATGCTGTTTTCGCAGTAGGAAACGTGCTAACAATATTATTGCTGTCAAGAAACTTTTAGTGTAATTTCTGGTGTGAAATTTGAAGGAAACCTAACTATTTTCGACCTACCGTATTCATGTCTTCGATCGCACGGTAAAAGTGGCGCGAGAAAAACATTTAGGCTGAACTGTCACGTACGGTAGCTGTTGCGTATCAGTTTTGCATGGAAAACCGCTTGTCAAAAACATGTTTTTCAAATCCTTTCCCAAAAAACGCTGAAATGATAAATCTCAAAAATCCGGATTTAGACTTCATCCGAAGTATCCTCCTCGAGTGTGGATACTTTGGATTCATGTTCCGTTTTTGGATTTTTCCAAAAAAAACGCAAAACCCGTTTTTGGATTCAAGAATCCGTTTTCGGATTTTCCCAAAAAAACGCACCCTAGGAAAGTAATTAATAACATGATTCCCACAGAAAGTACGGTGGCTTCAAAGGGACATACGTTTTCTCTAATCTTTTTTTTTTGTTTCTACTTGCGACTTACTTTGCTACTTAGCTGCTACTTGCTACTTTCTTGCGATTTAGCTGCTACTTGTTACCTTTTGGCGACTAAGGATTAGGGCTAACCAAGCTAAGTAGCAAGTAAGTTGCAGCTAAGTAGCAAGTAATGTATGTCCCTTTGACGCCAACGTTAGAAAGCCTGTGTGTGCCGTTTACTTTTTCATTTCCTTTCAGACCAATGTCGTGAATTAGTATTTGATTCTGATGAAGCATTCAGTGGACAACGTCTGATAAATCATCTTATACGAGTCACTGATGTCAAAAGCGAAGCCTTCTGCCAGATGCTTTGCTACTTAGAGCCGGATTGTGTCAGTTATAATTTCCAAATGGAGGCAGGTGAACCTGAAAGCCACCAATGTGAATTGAACAATTCAACTTATGAAGATCACACGGATAACCTGAAATTGAACCCAGCGTACAAATACTGCGGGGCTGAGGTAAAAACTACTTGTTCGGTACAGCTTCACCTTTTAACCGTTTTAACGTACTTTTTCCACTTATGTCCAGGTTTGCACGCAGCTAAAAAGATTGCAATTTTTGGTAAAAATCGTAAAAGGTGAAAAGAAGAACTGCTGAGACAAGTCCCCAATTAGTACTCGCGATTTTTGTAATTTTGCGAGAAATGTGGCAATTTATCGTAAAATCGCCAAATTCTTAAAAGCTGAAAAGATGAATAATATATAAGTTCCCAACAAGAATCATGATTTTGGCAATTTTTGCACATTTCAAAAATCGCTATCATATCGCATTTAACTACATAATGCATAGCTAATGCATGTACTTCTGTACTGGACTCGTTCAAAAGCAACAAACTACAAACTATACGGATCTTAATTCACGGTATCAAATGTTCCAAGTACTACGCACTTTTCACAGTAAATCAAAAATTGAGAAATTCCTCCCATTGGAGATAAGATAAGATAAGGCCCTAACAAGTCATCATAGAACTGTAAAAAGGTAAGCTTGTTAAAGGTCCCACAAGAATCCACATTTTCGTAATGTTCAGTTGGCGCATACTAATTGAATCGGGTCAAAATACAGCTGTCAAGGATGAGTTTGCAGCGAGTTCCTGTCACTTATGTCTACGCGAGACTAACTGGGTTTGACAAATGCATAAACCAGTGATATGTACATATCAACTAGGCTCGATTTCCGTCGCTCACTCGAGTTCTGGTATACTCCCCGAGAAGAGACGGCTGGACGCATGAGCGATAGACTGTGTCCGGCTATGACGTAAATTCAAATATAATTTATGCAAAGTTAATAGTTTCAAAAGAGTAACACAGAAATGGGTTTATCAACTGGCTTGATATGGTAAATTCACCACCGTTTCTTTAAAGTGGTCAATTTACCAGCTATCAACCTAGTTGATAAACCCATTTCTGTGTTTCACTTCCACACCGACGCAGTACTATAGTTTCTTTAGAAACGAAACCCTTTATTGAATTTTCAAAAGAATGCAGTATAATATGAATCCTTAAGGAATTTCGTGTTCATAAGAGTTTTCTTATCACTTCCCAACACTCCAACCCTCTAGAAAATAAAGGGTATGCGTTGTCGAAAACGATTTGATGTCCCAAACCCTTCAACCGAATCTCAGGCCAAAGCCTCGAGTGTGGACGCCGTACTAAGT
>NC_090892.1:42281263-42298763 GCF_036669925.1 Montipora capricornis
ATACTTCCGGTCAAATGACCAGCTCCCAACGTCAGTGGCTTCATAGCTCAGTTGGTTAAAGCGTCGCACCGGTATCGCGAAGTCACGGGTTCAAACCCCGTTAAAGTGCTGAATTTTTCAGCCTTCTTTACGCAATTGCAAAAATTGAGTTCATAAATGCGAAGATGATAGCTTCACGAGATTTATTGGCGGTTAGTCGTAGCTTGGAGCGGCCATATTTGTACGTGCTATGTTTTTTGGTCAATAATCACGATATGGTGGCAGCGGTAAACGACGTGAAGTCAACCGAAGCTGATCGGAAGGATGAAGAAATCCAAGTTGCTATTCTGCTCCATTGCATCGGGGAGGATGGTCTTGAGGCGTCTAACGCCTTTGAATTTGAGCGGGAAGAGGATAAGAAAAATATTAATGCGGTGTGACGCAATTTGATGATTACTATAGTCCTCGGAAAAATACTTTGTTCCAACGGTTTAAGTTTTGGAATCGGAGTCAACAGGAGGGCGAAACTGTATATCAATTCGTCACGGAGCTCAAGAGAATGATCAAGAACTGTGAGTACACTGAATCTACTGATACAGTGGTCCGGGATCATCGAGTGTTCGGAATTCGAGATGCGAAAGTTAAGAGCCAATTTCTATGCATCGATGTGAACAAATTAGCTATAGAGAAGGCTTTGTCTCATTGCCGTTCGGCAGAAGTTTTCGAGAGTCAGCTCAAGGCAATCAGCAGTCAGTCAACCAAAAAGCAGGTTTTAGCAGTTTCTAAAAGTTCTAAACAACCTGATGGGACTCACTTTCATTGCTCCAAGTATGGTGGGAGGCATGGTCTTAAACAGTGCCCTGCGTTCGGGAAAACGTGTTTTGTCTGCGATGGAAGGAATCATTTTGCTAAAATGTGCAGTCAGCGCACTAGGAAATTACACAGTTGCCGCATCGGTGGTTGGAAAATTGTCTACAAGATGCAAGAAACGATGAAGGAGTGGATACTGAGCTCCTTCTTGGAGACTTGGGAGATTAACACAGTGGGTGGAAAGGCCTGGCAAAGCAAAAAGGAAGTCGGTGGAAAACTTGTCGAATTCAAGTTAGACACTGGTACTGAAGCTAATATTACACCTCGTCAAATTTATGACTACCTATCAATGCGTGGAAAGCTGAAGGAGACCGATAAGTCTTGTCGTCGAATGGCAACCACAGGGTTGTCCCAGTTGGCAAAGTGTTGCACAGTGAAAGAAAAAACTTTAAGTCTGGATTTTTATGTCGTTGATTTGGAATCTGTCCCTATCCTTGGATTGGAAGCATGTACAAGGTTCAACCTGGTAAAGAAGATTGACAGCTTGACTGCAAGCTTGTCTTCAAGAGAGGCGATTCTACGTGATTATAAAGATGACTTTGAAGGCCTCGGATGTATGCCGCAAGAGTATCACATTGAGATACAACAAGATGCCACTCCAGTTATGCACCCACCTCGCAAAGTACCTTTTAGCCTGCATGGCAAACTGAAGGAAACCCTAGATCGATTGGAGAAAAGTGGTGTCGTTTCTAAAGTGGATAAACCCGCAGACTGGCTGAATAGCCTTGTGATCGCTGAGAAAAAAGGAGGGAAGCCTTCACCTATGTTTGGACCCCTGTGACTTGAACAAAGTTATTAAACGTGAGAACTACAAAATCCCATCTGCAGATGAGGTTGCCGTGAAGCTCACCGGTTAAAAAGTGTTTTCAATTTTTGATGAGAGAGATGGTTTTGGCAAATCCCATTGGATCAAGAAAGCTCATTTCTTTGTACTTTTAATTCCCCTTTGGGGCGTTACCGCTTCTTAAGGTGCCCATTTGGAATTAGCTCTGCCTCAGAGGTCTTCCAGAAACGTACTGAGCACTTATTTAGAGACATTGAGGGTGTACGTGTGGTTTTTTATAATCTTATTATTTGTGGAAGGGATGAGATTGGGCATGATGGTATTCTGAAGCAAGTTTTGGACCGTGCTCGTGCGAACAATGTTAGATTTAATCCCAACAAGTTCCAGTTCTGGGTGTCTGAAGTGAAGTCAAGCGCTGTTATCACAAGGGTTAAAACCTGACCCTGACAAAGTTAAGGCCATTGTAAAGTATCCACAGCCTCAGACAAAAGAGGATCTTCGTCGTTTTCATGAGCTAGTCAACTTCCTCGGAGAGTTTGTTTCCAACCTGTACGCAGTATCGGAGCCCCTTCGCATCCTACGAAGAGTAATACTGAAGGGCACTGGTTACCTGCACAGGAAAAAGCCTTTAAAGACATTGAAGCCTTATTGATCTGTGCACCTGTTCTAAAGCTTTTCGATGTAGGCAAAGAAATTAATGAGACTGATGCTTCAAAGATGGGTGCCTATTTACTTCAAGAGGGTCACCCAGCGGCTTTCGGGTCACGTTCGTTAACAGCTTCTGAGCAGAACTATATGCTCAGATCGAGAAAGAGCTGATGGCAATAGTTTTTTGCCAGCGATAAGTTTCATCAGTACGTCTATAGCCATCCAGTGAAGATCGTGACAGGTGACAAACCACTAGAATCGGTCACAAAGAAAAATCTTAATCAAGTATGCTGCAGGCTTCAGCGAATGCTTCTCAGACTTCAGAGATATTCCTTCGACATTTCATACCGTCCTGGCCCCAAAATTCCAGTTCCAGATGCCTTATCCAGAGCGTATCTGTCACAGGAGTCAATCTATGAAGACCTCCAGTCTGATGCACAGTCTTGTTAACAACTTGGACCTTAGTGTGGCCTCTAAATCCCTGATGGAAGGAGCAACCACTACAGATAATTGTCTCATCGTGTTACAGCAACAAACACAGTCCGGGTGGCCATCAGGGAGGAGAAGAGTTCCTGAGGCGGTTCGTCCCTAGAGGCAGAGGGTCTCATAGTCCTAGGATACAATCACCCGCTGCAGCAAGTGTGCAGAGGGGCGAAGAAACAATGAAAAGGAGCCTCTTTTCCCATGAAAGGAAAGGAAAGGAACTTTATTTAAGTGTCTAGTCGTTCTCGCGCTGGAGCGCTAATTGGGGACACTGTAAACTGAAATTAACAATGAAGTAAATCAAGTCAAGTTCCTGGAAGACCCTGTCAAAAGCTAGGAGCTGATATTCTCGAATTTAGAGGATAGAATTACCTGTGTGTCGTAGATTACTACTCCAAATTTCCTCAAGTCACCCTACTTTCGTATACGACGTCTTCCTCTGTCGTGGTTAATTTAAATTCCATCTTTGCCAGACGTGGGGTCCCAGATGAATTGTTGGTGGATAATATGCCGTTTGCAAGCCGCGAGCTGCAAAATTTTGCTTCATCGTGGAGGTACCAGCTGATAACCTCCAGTCCTGGTTACCCGCAGTCCAATGGTATGAGTGAGAGAACAATTGGTACAATCAAGCAACCATTGAGGAAAGCGGAAGATCCCTATGTTGCTTGGATGGAGTATCGCAATACCCACGTTGCTGAAATTGGTCTCTCTCTCCCTCGCAGATGCCAAACGGTCGGCCTCTGAAGTGCCAATTGCCAATCACGACGGAACTGCTCCGACCAAAGAATGCACGTGAAAAGCTAGTGGCTGCTCAGCAACGGAAAAAAATCTTATTTTGATCGCCATCATGCGAGGCGGTTAAAGGGTCTAGAGCCAGAGGGAAATGTCAGAGTGCGAGAGAATAGATCCTGGGTTCCTGCGGTTGTCACTGATATATGGCTCACTCCTCGATACTGAGTCAGGAACGTCCTTGCGAAGGAAAAGGAAACACTTTCTCAAACAACCCGAGTCTACTTCGTTAATGGAGAGTGATGAGGGCAACAGAAGTTGAGGTCGCATTTATTGGTTTACCCGTTTCTGTTACTGGCTTAGGTACTCATTCCCCTATGTAATCACCAGTTAGCCTCGGTGGGAAGGTGTGATATATACTTCCGGTCACATGACTTGTTGGCGGTTCGTTGTAGTTGGGAGCGGCCATACTTGTATGTGCTGTGTTCTGTTAGTCATTAAACGTGATGTCCATATCGTTTAAATGTGGATGCTACATTATAATGCAAATACAATACACGAAGAATCTTAACCCCGGGAGATTTGAATTGGGCACAACATTGAGTTGGCCGATTTGGTCTATGGGGTACAAGATGTAACTCTTCAGGTTTTGTCATTCCAGGCGAACCAATGTAGCTGCAAACGATGGGTTGTGGCATCACATCTGTGTAACGTGGGATAACAGCGACGGTTATTGGAGACTCTATAAAGATGGCAAGAAGGAAAAGGATGGGGAGTTTAAAGAAGGTAAACATTTTAGTACGTTCAAAAATTCCTAAATATTCGGATAACGTATTGGTTTTAATACAACATGTATTCACTCGGTTTATCTCGCATAAAAGATTTCCATTTGTTTCTCAAAGGCATTAATAATTCATAAGGCTTTTAGCCAATCGGAGTGCCCCATTTTGGTCAGGTGCATGTATCTTGATACCCAATGAAACTACAGATCAAGAAACGCCCGAGTTAATTAAAAAACTAGTCAAAACACTGATCAAGACACTTGAATTTTAATAAACCCCTATGCTAATAAACCTTCGAGGGAAAAAACAAATAAAGAAACCACCCGAACACAATACATTTAAAATTTTCCAAACATTTAACATAGAACTTTCGCGGTAGCATCCAGAGGATTAAAACGAATTTGGACACGCAGTAGTTCAGCGAAAGAGCATCTGTTTTAGCAATGTCTGCATGCAAGACTTGAACCTTGTGTAGTTCGTAGTCTTTGAAAACTCCACCGCAATCTAAAACCGGCGCTTGTACCTCTCTTAACCTCAGCCATTGGGCAAAAATGTTAACAGCCCAATAGACCTTTTCAGCTTGTACATTTTGTTTTCCCAATACAGGTCATGTGATAATACTCAGAAGGTTTGGTCCTTTGTTTTGTTCATTAAAAAGAGTGCATGCAAGCATGAATATGTCTGCATGCACTCTTTTTAATGAACAAAACAAAGGACCAAACTTCCTGAGTATTATCACGTGACCTGTATTGGGAAAACAAAATGTACAAGCTGAAAAGGTCTATTATTTGTATCTTTAGTTGAAACTTGAATGGCCTTGTTACGTTAACCGAATCACTTTCTTGGGAAGACGAAAACGACGTGATTTTGATTAGCTCGCCATCACGACCTATTATGTAAATTTATTCAAAAGTTCTACCTTTTAAACTCACCCAAATATTGAATATCATTTCCTTCATAAATACCTATCACTTGTCTGATAAAACAAAAGATCATCACATTACACTCCACGTGCTCATACAAGGTTGAGAAGTCATGTCAAAAATTCGTGCTTTGTGCTTCATCAGGGATTCCAAACACCTCGAGACATTAAGAGCACTCATCTGTTTCTCGGTGTTTGGAACCCCTGATGAAACACTCGCACTCCTTTTTGACATGTTACTTCTCAAACCATGATAGCGCCAGCTTTCTGGCCACTAACGTTTCGAGTTGAATCAACGAAAATTAACGACGTCGCCCTTACGCCACTATAGATGTTTAGTGTAGTACAGTGTGGTTCGCTCGTGGGAAAGAGGATAGGCTGGTTACTTCGCCACGGGCGAAAGGGCAACTGAAAAAATTAAAATCCTAGGGAGGATTTGAACTTACGACCTCAGTAACAGCAGTGGGATGCTTTTCCCATTGACCTACTAGAACTCCTGGGAAACTACGCACGGTTATCTTGGTTATGAAAGGACAATGTTTCCCGCTGGTCTGCGGGCTCTACAATATCATGTGCCACTAATTTTCACATGCAACCATAGATGTAGGTTATAGAGTCAGTGCGGCCCAGTAGTTAGCGCTTGCCTTGAGATTTGGAGATCCCGGGTTCAAGCACGTTCTGAGCCCTGGTTGAACTTGTTCCTGGTCGTCCCTGGTTCAACTTCTCAGCTGCACTTGTAAATGGTCAACTAGCCAGTTGGGATTTTTAACAGTTGTTGTTGTATGTTCTGTTCTGTCATGATTGTGTTTCATTGCCCCGAAAAGCCATTATGTTTCAAGGCCAGTGTAATCATAGTTAATATACAGAGATGGTTAAGAAACTTGACATGTTTCTTTGTTATATGTTTTTGTTTGCTGTTTTGGCCTTACCCATGCACAAACCACACCCTTTTTCTAAAAGACAGCCAATCAATAGTTTCGATTAATTTATTCAGAACCCAGTTGTGAATCAAGGGCAAAAGATTATGCTTCATCACGGTCAAGTTAACATGAAGCGGGATGTTACTGTTCTACGGAGCCCATTAAGTGCCACAAAATTACGCTATTAATTTTCAATGTCCTCCGAAGTTCTGCCCGCGTTCTGACTTTTTCCCTCAACCTTTTTCCTGCGTCCTCGCGTTTTTCCCGACTTTTTTCCCCATTTTTTTCCTGACCTTTTTCCAGACTTTTTTCTCGACTTTTCTCGGAAGGCTGCCGACCCCAACTACCTGGGTGTCTTGAAAACAAAGACCCTTAAGACCCTATCTAAGACTCGAAAACGAAGAGAGTAACCCAAACCCCTCACTTGGCTAACCCTAGGCTTAAAACCCAACTTCAGGCCTAGTTAGACCTAGGGTTAGCCAAATTGAGGCGTTAATTTCTTCGTTTTTGAATCTTGGGCTCTTAGAGCTCTCTCTTTTCAAGACACCCAAGGTAGGTAGGGGTCAGCGGCATTCCTAAAAAAGTCGGGAAAAAGGTGAAAACGCAGGCAAAACTTCGGAGATTTGAAATTAAAAGCGCAATTTAATGTCACTAAATGGTTCCGTACTGTTCTCGCTTTTAAAGCTTTCGGGGTTTCATAACCAGTTCCTCTATATGAACTATGGTGTATTATAGTTCACCACTAAATTTTCTCCGATTCTTATTGGTTTAAATTGATCACGTGACGCGATGGTGTTCGTCCGCGGAGAGACACTATCAGCCCATAGTGCCCCGTCCGAGGAAAATACCCGGATGGATAGTAGTCGTCCGCTAAAAATACCTCTGTAAACAAGCGGCCTTATGGAAAATAAACAATCGAAATTGTATTAAGAGAGTTTTTGTTTGTTTTGTTTTTCAAATTTTACGTTGGCTGACACGGCTTTCGTCTAATAAAGTTGAAAATAATTCAACATGATTTTTGAGCTGGCGCGCGGAAGAAAATTTAGTAGTGAACAATAAAGACAATAGAGTGTTTATGTCTCGGAACTATCGGTCTGATAGTTACCCCTTGGAAATTTGATGTTCTTAAAACTCGACAGAAACACTCTATTGTTTAAATGTAGAACATGCAGAGTTCGCATACCAACGGGGCACATTGTCCATTGAAAATCTAGATAAACGAGCTAGCTCCCTAGGGATTTTTGTAGCTTCGTGGGTAAGGAGAACATCCAACCGGGGTTACCAAGATTGTTTTCCAGTTTTCCAGTTGTCATTTTGCCCGTAACCAAGGAGCCAGCTTATTAAAGGAACCTCCACTTTAACACAAAAATAACTTTAAACAATAGGGAAAATAATCTTTACAGTCAAATCAGTTAATTTTTTTTCAAAGTAAGCGTTTGCATCCGAAATAAATTTTTAGGATGGCCTACTTTTGTTTTCAAATTTCGCGGGCGCCGCCATCTTGAATAATTGTAGCGTGTTACAGTTGCCCTGTTGTTATTAGACAAAAATTCTTTGTGTCAGGACGATAGGGCAACCGTAACACGTCACAATTATTCAAGATAACCGCGCCCACGAAATTTGAAAGTGAAGACAAGTGGTTTTAAAATCAGTTTTCCTTTTATAAAACAAATTTCGAAGAAATTTGTTTGGAAACACTATGCCTGAACATGTCATATGACGGTATTACAAAATTACGTCAACTCAGTGTGATGCACATCACACCTTCTAACATCATTGAACAAACAAGTGTCTAATGACAATATTTGAAAGTACAGTCCAAGTTAATTTCTCTGAGAAGCCATTCTCCGTTTTTTACAGGGCATGTGATTCGCACTGACGGAGCTCTGGTACTGGGCCAGGAGCAAGACAGATTTGGGGGATCCTTTGACGCCAATCAGTGAATAATCGGTGAAATGACAGGTGTCAATATCTGGGATCACGTCAAAGACGAGGAAGAGATACAGCGGATGTCTAAGTCGTGTTCTATAGGGCTCGGCAATGTGATCCCTTGGGCCCACTTTAAGTCTCATTTGCGAGGCTCGTTAAAAGTAATTCCGCTACCCACTTGTTAACCAGTTTGAAGGTTTCAACTTTAAGTAAATACGAAAAGACATGAAAGACAACCTGCGAAGTAAAGGGTAAACGTAGTTCAGTTCACTGCGCTGACGTTTTATGGCCAACGATGTATTTTTTGTCTTATTACCTACCAAATTCTTATTTTGTTATTACGAGCCGTTTCCCATCTTAGGAATACACAACCACCCTTTTGACGAAGTTCAACCTGTCAGAGGCAATTTTGAATTTTCCTCTTAGATTCTTTTTACAACTGACCAGGAGTGAAAGCCTGGGTTAAGCCTTAGTACACATTTATTCATTCCTATACATTTAATTACGGACAATAAACCCATCGGGCACATAAATACGAAATGACCCTCACACCTCTTTCGCCGATAAAAAGGAGGAAAGTGGTTATTTTGATATCAGACCTCAGGCCTTAGCGCCAGGTCAGTCGAGTAAGGCGTGGCGCAAGGCGAAATTTCAAACTTTTTTTATGAAAAAATAAATTTACATTACAGCGGTTATCAGTCGCACCCGCCTCTCAACGGACTGGTTTTTTTTTTTTTTCAAACTAAATTTGGATGGACGTCAATCAAATGCGGCAGTCGAATTCGTCATGGAAACTTAACATTTGATTGACGTACACCCAAATTCAGTTTCGAAAAATGAAAAAAAGCCGTTGAGGGGCGTGTGGAACTGGAAAAAATAGGGAGCTTTAAGTACGCGCGTTTTTGAGACGCGGACGGCAACCGGATGAGAACATTTCGCGTGCCAGGCCAGTGGTGTTTCCCACATTTTTATAGTAAAGTTAAAGTCTGTTACAAGCCTAAGAGGCCCATCAGGCCCGCGCTTATCTCCGGTTCTGTAGTATAAAGCCACTAGGAGTATTTCTACTCCCCCCTGGATGGGATGCCTGTCCATCGCAGGGTTACCCCCAGCATTAAATTCACCGGTACCCATTTATACACCTGGATGGAGAGATGCACCGTGAGAGTAAAGTGTCTTGCCCAAGAACGCAACACAATGTCCCCGGCCAGGACCCGAACCCGGACCACTCGATCCGGATTCGATTGCACTAACCCTGAGAACACTGTGCCTCACATTTTTTAGTAATCTTTTCTTAAAAAGAGAGAACAGGTCACTTTGGATTGCCGTCCCCGTCTGAATACCCCTATTGGTCATACGGACACTTTATGCTCACACTGATACCTCGTATGGCAACTTATAATCTTTAAAATTTGTATTTCAGTGAGGACTTCAACATGAATTAAAAATATAATTCCCAGTGTCTTCCTGATGAATTTGTTTTTGGAATTCGAAATACTTAACTACTGTTCTTGCTTCCCAGCTCGAACCCCACCACATTGGTCTTCAAATACTGGATTCAATGCGTTTATCAACCGGATCTGGAGAACCCTTTGAGAACAGTTTCTTTACTGAATCATTTCACTGTGTTTTACGTAGGTCCAACTATTTACACAGCGTGTTTCCATTGACGTGATCTGAAGCAATGAGCTAACCGACGCATATTAAGCACCAACTCATGCATTGCAAAAAATGTTGTGTGGAGAGAGATGTTTCCTGAATCTTCATTCCGAATAACAGGTCACGAGGAGCATATCTAAAGTGGTCTTGGTTTTTTTGGCGCTAAGTTGCACACACACACACAGAGCGGGTGGGCTCCAGGGGCGTAGCCAGGGAGGTCCTGGGGTGCCCTTGCAATTATTTTATGTAAATAACTCGTAATTGTTGCGATACCGCAGATGGACTAACAAATGTTGATTGGTTTAGATTGGGCGAGCAATACCACGACCCTTATTAATTTATTGATGCATTAAAACAAAGACTTGCTCTTTATTCAGAAGATCGAGCTTTCTCCAACTCTGCGTATGTTATTAAAAACCTGAATTAAATGTTTTCCACAGACGCTTTCAGCGTTTTGTTCCTTGTGTTCTCGCAACTTATACGTCTTGGAAGCTTCTGCGATTCTCATCAAGGTAAGATGACTTTGGTGGTATTAGAATCAGTATTATATTCCAGCCGCACATGACAAACCAAACGGGGACAATATAGCATTCTTTTTAACAAAGTTTGTTAACTTTTATTCCCTTGTTTTCTCGTTTTATGGCACAATGTAAGGTTTACGATTTTCTTTATAATTTTACCTGTAGAAAATTGCGGTCTAGTCCATCACCGAAAGGCTTTTTCTTTAGTTTTGACAAACATGCAGGGTGCCGTCTCCCGTGTTCTCGGTTGACCGTTCAGTAGAAGTAGTGTACTAGGAGTGACGGGTTGTTGTGCTTCAAGAAAAAAAGCCCTGAGGCTACATTACCGGCTGCAGATTAAAAACTTGCTGGTTTGTTGTTTTTTTTAATTTGACGTGGTTCACTTCCCTAATGGCCGACTTTGTTCAAACTGCAAAACTTCCAAGCAAGATTAATGTTAATTAACGTACCTGCGTTTTCAAACGGAATCAAAGGATTTTCAGCGTCAAAAAGACGAAAAATCCGAAAAGGATTATTTTTCATGACAACGCAAACAAACCAACCCACAGTTGCGTGCAAATTTTAAAAACAAGAAAAAATAGCGGTTAAGTTTCTTTTGGCTTAATTCTTAAATGAAAATGCCACCAGAAAAAAAAAAACCTTCAATAAAAAGAAATGACGAAAAACATGCTGTTTTCGCAGTAGGAAACGTGCTAACAATATTATTGCTGTCAAGAAACTTTTAGTGTAATTTCTGGTGTGAAATTTGAAGGAAACCTAACTATTTTCGACCTACCGTATTCATGTCTTCGATCGCACGGTAAAAGTGGCGCGAGAAAAACATTTAGGCTGAACTGTCACGTACGGTAGCTGTTGCGTATCAGTTTTGCATGGAAAACCGCTTGTCAAAAACATGTTTTTCAAATCCTTTCCCAAAAAAACGCTAAAATGATGGATCTCAAAAATCCGGATTTAGATTTCATCCGAAGTATCCTCCTCGAGTGTGGATACTTAAGATTCATGATCCGTTTTTGGATTTTTCCAAAAAAACGCAAAACCCGTTTTTGGATTCAAGAATCCGTTTTCGGATTTTCCCAAAAAAACGCACCCTAGGAAAGTAATTAATAACATGATTCCCACAGAAAGTACGGTGGCTTCAAAGGGACATACGTTTTCTCTAATCTTTTTTTTTTGTTTCTACTTGCGACTTACTTGCTACCTAGCTGCTACTTGCTACTTTCTTGCGACTTACCTGCAACTTGTTACTTTTTGACGACTTAGGGTTAGGGCTAACCAAGCTAAGTAGCAAGTAAATTGCAGCTAAGTAGCAAGTAAGTCGCAAGTAAAAAGAAAGAGTGGAGAAAATGTATGTCCCTTTGACGCCAACGTTAGAAAGCCTGTGTGTGCCGTTTACTTTTTCATTTCCTTTCAGACCAATGTCGTGAATTAGTATTTGATTCTGATGAAGCATTCAGTGGACAACGTCTGATAAATCACCTTATACGAGTCACTGATGTCAAAAGCGAAGCCTTATGCCAGATGCTTTGCTACTTAGAGCCGGATTGTGTCAGTTATAATTTCCAAATGGAGGCAGGTGAACCTGAAAGCCACCAATGTGAATTGAACAATTCAACTTATGAAGATCACACGGATAACCTGAAATTGAACCCAGCGTACAAATACTGCGGGGCTGAGGTAAAAACTACTTGTTCGGTACAGCTTCACCTTTTAACCGTTTTAACGTACTTTTTCCACTTATGTCCAGGTTTGCACGCAGCTAAAAAGATTGCAATTTTTGGTAAAAATCGTAAAAGGTGAAAAGAGGACAAGTCGCCAACTAGGACTCGCGATGTTTGTGATTTTGCGAAAATTTTGCGAATTCGGCGTAAAAACGCCAAATTCTTAAAAGCTGAAAAGATGAATAATACAAGTTCCCGACAAGAATCACGATTTTGGCAATTTTTGCACATTTCAAAAATCGCTATCATATCGCATTTAACTACATAATGCATAGCTAATGCATGTACTTCTGTACTGGACTCGTTCAAAAGCAACAAACTACAAACTATACGGATCTTAATTCACGGTATCAAATGTTCCAAGTACTACGCACTTTTCACAGTAAATCAAAAATTGAGAAATTCCTCCCATTGGAGATAAGATAAGATAAGGCCCTAACAAGTCATCATACAACTGTAAAAGGTAAGCTTGTTAAAGGTCCCACAAGAATCCACATTTTCGTAATGTTCAGTTGGCGCATGCTAATTGAATCGAGTCAAAATAGAGCTGTCAAGGATGAGTTTGCAGCGAGTTCCTGTCACTTATGTCTACGCGAGACTAATTCTGATATGTTTTTTAAAACCTTTCGTTATTAGAAGTTTTCGATGATAATTTATTTGACTTTGCTATTTCAGAATGCTTGTGTGCGCAACCCTTGCAAAAACAAAGGAACCTGTCAAACCGGTTTTACAGACCGAGGATACCGTTGCCTATGTGCTGCAGGGTTCGAAGGACATAACTGCGAAGAACGTGAGGTTTGATAACGCTCGTAGAACGCAACGGTTTACATTAATTTTATCGGATTCGTGTTAAACAAAGCATTCGGATCAGTGAGGTATAATCCGGGATTAGTAAGAGCACTGTTTACAAACTTTACACAACTTTAAACAATTCATAAACCGAGGTTGCGTTATGTTTGCCTATATCTCACGAGAAATCAAGCATGGAAAGTCTTTATTCTACTAACAAAAATTACTGACAAGATTCCAGTTGCATCACGGTAATATCTCAGAACGTTTCTGCTGATATCAGAATAAAAGGAGTTAAACCAATCTCCAAAAACCAACTATTTTTCATATGAAACCGCTCGGATGAATTCTGATTGATTCTGATTGAAAAGCTCCCTCAGCAGGAAGAAAAAGGTCTTCCGGCTTAAAAGATCCCCCGGTATTTTCGGAGAGGATCAACTTTTCCTACATTTCTTATTAAAACGCGGAGAAACGTTTATACGAGAAACAAAAAGTTGGCTGGGTGCTCTCTCGCGAGCCATCTCCGGGAGATCTCGGTTTCGTATAGTCACACTGAGTTTTTGTCAGTTCTAAGCGGCCAGCTCTTGACTCGGTTATTCGTTGCTGCTCTTTGCAGCATTTTAGGCCTGTAAACGCTCGGCCCAGAGTTAACTGGACTAAAAGAATGGCCCTCTTATAATTGCAGGGGACATCTTTTCTTCATGTAAACGGGCTTGAACGTTTTCACATTCGATTCAGAATGGGAAGTTTCTTCACTGAAGGAATATTCTGTCTGCAAAAACCCCAAAACGTTCAGGTTTGGTCTCGAATCCGGAAACGTTTGCTTTAGTACAAACCGACACCATCGCCCGGTCTGATACTCTCTTGGGACACCAATTTTGGTCGAAATATAGTGTTTTCACTCACGTGATCAGTAACTTTTTTTCTACCGAAACAAAGGAAAACGTTTGCATGATAGTAGAGCTCAATTCCCGGAGGATTAGTTGTGGACAAAAACATGGCTGCTGTTCCATTGTTTGGGAACACCAATATGGCCGCCGTGACGTCACATGAAAACGCTCTATTAACAAATGTATCATGTAAGCTATCGTGTATTAGTATCATCCAATTAGTGGACTAATGCAAATCCTGCGTTTTGATTGGCTACGCTTCTAGAGGACTATTAGTAATAGTCCTCGAGTAGCGAAAAGTGTGACGCTTTCTTTCGTTTTGTTCGCAAATAAAAATTTCTTCAACTTGCATTTGCTAACTTTATAGTTGCCTTTTCTTTCCGACAAATTGGGTGATACTAAAACAATTAGCCCCCTCGCCCTCAAGGGCCACGGGTCAAAAGCCCATTCGGCTTCGCTGGGTGGGCTATTGACCCGTAGCCCTTGCGGGCGAAGGGTGTAATTGTTAATTAAAAGCAAAGACTGGGGCCCTGTTTGGCCGTCAAAATTTGAACTCCTCAAAAGCACCCAGTAGCAGCTGGGAACCATTCTTGAGATCGAATTGGATTAATACGCAACAGATTATATAGTTTTTGTTAATTCCGGAATCGGAGACACAAGGTTACCGTTATTAGAAACAGATTACACCATAGCACCTGCAGCTAAGACGATACTCATCAATTCGATCCCCTCTACCGTGAGCAAGCAGAGGATATTAGCAGGGCCATCCTCGGCTCGCTTCTCCGATTAAAAAAAAAATGAAAGGCATGTTGTACGCTGCACTCGAAGAAACAGACTGGTTTTGAATGGTGGGAATTTTTCAGCAATTGATGGCAGAAATATACAATGGAGGGCAAAATTCAAAAAAGAAAAACTGACCTTACATAAACAGAGGAGGCAGTAGGAGAAAAAATTGACCGTTTGAATTGAGTTATGAGATTGTTTTCTAGGAAATACTATTGATTAATAATGTACTTAGTTATTTAATTGATTGATTGATTGATTGATTGATTGATTGATTGATTTGTTTATCATGCCCTAGATAACTCACCTTCAGTTTCTACTTTCTCAACCTGTCTTGGGTTTAGGTGTGTGTGCATCCTCACAAGAAAACGATTACACTCTGCTATTCCCACACAGAGGAATTGAGGATTATGTCATCACGCATGGAATGCCAGAGCTCACTGCACTGACGGTCTGTTTATGGATGAGAACCAATGATACGCAGAATAAGGGAACGCCTCTAAGCTACAACTTGCAAGATGGCGATACGGAAGAACTTGTCCTGTTTGACTACAAGAACTTTGAATTTATCATTGGAGGGATGGGAAGGTAAAACCACCATCAACCTTAGATAAAACCACCGATGGGTTTATACATCATTGAAAGGGAATGATAAAGGCCTCGTAAGGAGGTAACTATATCCGGAAGTACCAATTTTTGTGCTGGCCGTTAAGGCGGCTCAAACCAGTTTCAACACTTGAAAGAAACGCTCTTATCAGAAGAACTGACACTACGACGCTTTATCACTTAACAGCAACGTTATGTTACCATACATACACTAATTATTGGTGAAAAAGATTCGGTCATTTTTGTGGCGTAAAAAGTTACCATGGCAACAGGAAACCCCGCAAAAACACCCCATATTTTGGTTTTAGCTGCTCGTATCTCAAAAACAAACAAGGTGACCTCCATTTTTTATTTCTAAAATGTAATTAGCATGCCATAAAACTTTTTGCAAAGTTCAAAAAAATTCTGTTTAGCAGATTCAGAGCCACCTTAAATAATTGTAAATTTAAAGTAGCTCTGAATCCGCCCCACATAATTTTTTTAAACTCTGCAGAGAGATTTATCCTGGCCTGCTGATCACTTTTGTGCAATAAAAAATTGGGGTCACAGAGTTCGTTTTTCAGATATTAGCAACTAAAGCCAAAATATAGGGTGTTTTTGCAAGTGTTTCCTGTTGCCAAGGTAACTTGTTACGTCACAAAGATGACTGACTGGATCTTGTTTAGCCATGATTGGTGTTTTACATGGTACCATAACATTGCTTTTACGTGATAAATTGTTGTAGTTTCAATCCTTTTAAATAACAATGTCTCTTGAAAGTTGACATCGACTCATTTCAAGGGGCTTCGTGGCTTACATGTACTTGCTTTTTAGTAATGGTGTGTTCACAACTGGCCCACCAAAC
This sequence comes from Montipora capricornis, assembly GCF_036669925.1. Taxonomy (NCBI): domain Eukaryota; kingdom Metazoa; phylum Cnidaria; class Anthozoa; order Scleractinia; family Acroporidae; genus Montipora; species Montipora capricornis. The sequence continues at coordinate 42,297,117 of NC_090892.1, forward strand.
TGGCTCAGCTACATAACCAAAATGATTTCAATCTAACCTCACTTCAGTCAAATTTCTTCCCGCTACAACAAAAAACTATGCAAACATGCACTTGTCGAAAAAGCCTAGAAACCCTGGAAAATTGAATATTCCTATCCTGAGAAGTGTTTTCCTTCGGTATTTTGAAATTATCTTGAAAGTTTGCCTCCCTGACTCTCTGAGGAAAGCAATAAATTTTTTGGGCCCTGCGGCTCTCTCGTTTAGCGCTTTCGTCAGCCATCTAAGTCTATTTAACAAATTGATGTCAGTTTTTCATGCGTCTGTCCTGTTATTGATCATGAATTGCATCATAACATTGTCAATTGAAAGTAGCTGTGGAGATCACGAAGCGATAGCCGAGTGGGTCCGCAGACTACTTTGACAATGTTATCACGAAATTCATTTTCAATAACAGGACAGACGCATAAAAAACTGACATCAATTTGTTTTTTACAATAACAAAAAGGCAGAGGGGTCAAAATTAAGTCAAAACACGAGAAGAAAGTGAGACAAAAATGCCAGAAACTTCAATCTGACGCGAGCAATATCGCGTCCGCATTATCGCATAAATTATAAATTTATGAGTCTGTCCGCTTACCGACAATAAAAATTAGCCAATGAGCGCGCGAGAATTTTTGCAGTCATTGTAAAAAAGGGTTTTAACTATTAATTTTAAAAAATTTTTAAAACCTTGTTAGCCCGTACAGTAGAAAAAGACACAAATTTAAGGCCTGGTAAATTAAATCACTAAATTGACGTTTCAGTGTGAATAGACCAAATCGGCGGGCTAAATCAATGTCAGTGAACCCATTCAAATCCCTTCGGAATAAAAAGTTTTGTTCCAGGTGTTTCCATTGCGACATATACTTCCGGTAAAATGACCAGCTCCCAACGTCAGTGGCTTCATAGCTCAGTTGGTTAGAGCGTCGCACCGGTATCGCGAGGTCACGGGTTCAAACCCCGTTGAAGTCCTGAATTTCTCAGGCTTCTTCACGCAATTGCAAAAATTGCGTTCATAACTGGGAGGATCATAGCTTCACTTGATTTATTGGCGGTTAGTTGTAGCTTCAAGCACCATATTTGTACGTGCTGTGTTCCTTTAGTCAATAATCATGATATGGTGGCAGCGGTAAACGACGTGATGGCAACCGAAACTGATCGGAAGGATGAAGAAATCCAAGCTTCTCTTCTGCTCCATTGTATCGGGGAGGATGGTCTTGGGGTTTTAACACCTTTGAATTTGAGTGGGAGGAGGATAAGAAAAAGATTGATGTGGTGCTGACGAAATTTAATGATTACTGTAGTCCTCGAAATAATTCTTTGTTCGAAAAGTTCAAGTTTTGGAATCGGAGTCTAAAGGGAGGGAGAAACCGTAGATCAACTCGTCACAGAGCTCAAGAGAATGATCAAAAACTGTGAGTTCACTGAATCTACTGATACAATGGTCCGGGATCGTCTGGTGTTTGGAATTCGAGGTGTGCCAATTGCTACGCATCGATGTGGACAAATTAACTCTAGAGAAGGTTTTATCTCATTGCCGTTCGGCAGAAGTTAGCAAGAGTCAGCTCAAGGCAATCTGGAGTCAGTCAACCGAAAAGAAAGTCTTAGCAGTTTCTAAAAGTTCTAAAC
>NC_090892.1:42303763-42318763 GCF_036669925.1 Montipora capricornis
AAAGATCATCACATTACACTCCACGTGCTCATACAAGGTTGAGAAGTCATGTCAAAAGCTCGTGCTTCGTACTTCATCAGGGGTTCCAAACACCTCGGGACATTAAAAGCACTCATCTGTTTCCCGGTGTTTGGAACCCCTGATGAAACACGCGCACTCGTTTTTGACATATTACTTCTCAAATCATGATAGCGCCAACTTTCTGGCCACTAACGTTTCGAGTTGAATCAGCGAAGATTAACGACGTCGCCCTTACGCCACTACAGATGTTTAGTGTAATGCAGTGTGGTGCGTTCGTGGGAAAGAGGATAGGCTGGTTACTTCGCCACGGGCGAAAGGGCAACTGAAAAAATTAAAATCATAGGGAGGATTTGAACTTACGACCTCAGTAACAGCAGTGTGATGCTCTTCCCATTGACCTACTAAAACTCCTAGGAAACTAGGCACGGTTATCTTGGTTATGAAAGGACAATGTTTCCCGCTGGTCTGCGGGCTCTACAATATCATGTGCCACTAATTTTCACATGCAACCATAGATGCAGGTTATAGAGTCAGTGCGGCCCACTAGTTAGCGCTCGCCTTGAGATTTGGGGATCCCGGGTTCAAGCACGTTCTGAGCCCTGGTTGAGCTTGTTCCTAGTCGTCCCTGGCTCAAATTCTCAGCTGCACTTGTAAGTAGTCAACTAGCTTGCCTCCAGCCAGTTGGGATTTTTAACAGTTGTTGTTGTATGTTCTGTTCTGTCATGATTGTGTTTCATTGCCCCGAAAAGACCCTATGTTTCAACTTTCAAGGCCAGTGTAATCATAGTTAATATACAGAGATGGTTAACAAAATCGACATGTTTCTTTGTTATATGTTTTTGTTCGCTGTTTAATTTTGGCCCTACCCATGCACAAACCGCACCCTTTTTCTAAAAGGTAGCCAATCAAAAGTTTCGATTAATTTATTCAGAACCCAGTTGTGAATCGAGGGCAAAAGATTGTGCTTGATCACGGTCAAGTTAACATGAAGCGCGATGTTACTGTTACGGAGCCCATTAAGTGCCACTAAATTACGCTATTAATTTTCAATGTCCTCCGAAGTTCTGCCCGCGTTCTGACTTTTTCCCTCAACCTTTTTCCTGCGTCCTCGCGTTTTTCCCGACTTTTTTCCCCATTTTTTTCCTGACCTTTTTCCAGACTTTTTTCTCGACTTTTCTCGGAAGGCTGCCGACCCCAACTACCTGGGTGTCTTGAAAACAAAGACCTCTAAGGCCCTATCTAAGACTCGAAAACGAAGAAAGTAACCCAAACCCCTCACTTGGCTAACCCTATGCTTAAAACCCAACTTCAGGCCTAGTTAGACCTAGGGTTAGCCAAATTGAGGTATTAATTTCTTCGTTTTCGAATCTTGGGCTCTTAGAGCTCTCTCTTTTCAAGACACCCAAGGTAGGTAGGGGTAAGCGGCATTCCGAAAAAAGTCGGGAAAAACGTCAAAACGCAGGCAAAACTTCGGAGATTTGAAATTAAAAGCCCAATTTAATGTCACTTAATGGGTTCCGTACTGTTCTCGCTTTTAAAGTTTTCGAGGTTTCATAACCAGTTCGTCGATATGAACTATGGTGTAATGTAGAACATGTAGAGTTGGCATACCAAGGGCACATTGTCCATTAAAAATCTAGATAAACGAGCTAGCTCCCTAGGGATTTTTCTAGCTCCGTGGGTAAGGAGAACATCCAACCGGGGTTACCAAGATTGTTTTCCAGTTTTCCAGTTGTCATTTTGGCCGTAACCAAGGAGACAGCTTATTAAACGGAACCTCCACTTTAACAAAAAAATAACTTTAAATAATAGGGAAAATAACCTTTACAGTCAAATCAGTTAAATTTTTTTCAAAGAAAGCGTTTGCATCCGAAATTAATTTTTAGGATCGCCTACTTTTGTTTACAAATTTCGCGGGCGCCGCCATCTTGAATAATTGTAGAGTGTTACAGTTACCCTGTTGTTATTAGACAAAATTTCTTTGTGTCAGGACGATAGGGCAACCGTAACACGTGACAACAAGAGATTATGAAGGTAAGAGAAGTAATCCCTCATACTGGCCCTATTCCCATCAGAATCCCTCTTAAGTTATTTTTAGATCTCCTGCGAGATCCGGTATTCCCACGAGGGTTAACTGATAGCCAATCACATGTCGTCATTTTTACCAACGTTCACAGCTGAGCGAATTCCCACGCAATGATTCGCGTCGTTCGCGATTTACCATCAAGCAAAAATGGCGGAGGAAGTTGAGAGACAATCGCATATATACATTTTGTGGACGAACGTGACTTGTTGACTACAGAGTTAACCGATAACTTATGTTTTGAAACCGGTATCTTGGAAGGAACGAGTTATGTAACCGACAGGATTTTATACAGAATGGCAAATGGAAGACTATAGTCGATAAGTACGATCTCTCTGACTTTAATAAACGCATTCTCGGTTTCCGTTGCGGGATTAAAAGATGTTGACTTAATTCTGATACGGTGATAGAGTAGGCAGATAGAGCTCTACAACAGTACCAAACCTGCCAAACATGAAAGGAAAACTTGAATCAAGCGTCCGATAAAAAATTTTGAACCCGTGTTATCGGATTCAAGTGAATTTGCAAAGCACGTATTTTAAATATAGCTGTCTCCTTAAAAAAAAGATTTAACTCGGTTTCGTATATGGCACAACCTTGGTTAACGCGTTCTCGATTTTCTTCGCGGGATTAAAATATGACGACTTAATTCTTTGATATTCATAAATTAGACAGATATCAGACATGAAAGCAAAACTTGAACAGACAGTGCGATAAAAATGTATGAACAAATGGTATCGCATGGAAGTCAATTTGCAAAGCACGCATGTTAACTTTCAAAATTATTAAACTCGGTTTCGTACATTGGACAGTGTTGAAATTGGTGTCACTGTAAACAACACAGTTAAGGGATTTGAATGATACATCTTTGCATCTTGTATCTTGAAAGTAACGAGTTTTATAGGCGACAGAATTTTGTACACAATGAAATATCGCGGACTACAGTCACCAAGTAACATATTCCTGACTTGGTCAACGCGTTCTCGATTTTCTTAGCGGACTTAAACTATGGTGACTTAATTCAATGATATTCATAAATTAGACAGCTAACGCTTTCAAACAGTACCACACATGACAGGAAAATTTTAATTGACCGCACGATAAAAATTTTTAAATACGTAAGATCGGATTGAAGTCAATTTGCAACGCACGCGAAAAATATGATATATGATTGAAAACTGTATCTTGACAAGGACGAGTTTTGTAAGCGACAGAATTTTGTAGACGATGAGAAAGTGCGCACTAAAATGGACAAGTAACGCAATGCAACCAAGGTAAACATATCTGCATATGTCAAAATTATTTAACACGGTTTGATAGATTGGAAATTCTTCAAATTGGTATCACTGCAAACTAGGCAGTTAAGCAATTCCAAGGATGTATGTTTGAAACCTGTATCTTGCAGACAATGAATTTTATCAGGCCATGAAACTCAATTTTGAAAACGGAGAGTGGCATCGTACAGAATTTGTTGCACTTTCCCTCCTCCATGAAACTTCCACGTAACGCGCGCGGTAACATTATCCGCGGGAAAATTGATATCATCTAAAAATAACCTAAGAGGGATTACGATGGGAATAGGGCCAGTATGAGGGATTACTTCTCTTACCTTTATAATCTCTTGGCCTGAACATGTCATATGACGGTATTACAAAATTACGTCAACTCAGTGAGATGCACATCACACGTTCTAACATCATTGAACTAACAAGTGTCTAATGACAATATTTGAAAGTACTGTCCAAGTTTATTTCTCTGAGACGCCATTCTCCGTTTTTTACAGGGCATGTGATTCGCACTGGCGGAGCTCTGGTACTGGGCCAGGAGCAAGACAGCTTTGGGGGATCCTTTAACGCCAAACAGTGCTTCATCGGTGAAATGACAGGTGTCAATATTTGGAATCACGTCAAAGACGAGGAAGAGATACAGCGGATGTCTAAGTCGTGTTCTATAGGGCTCGGCAATGTGTTCCGTTGGGCCCACTTTAAGTCTCATTTGCGAGGCTCGTTAAAAGTAACTCCGCTACCCACTTGTTAACAAGTTTGAAGGTTTCGACTCTAAGTAAATAAGGAAAGACATGAAAGACAACCAGCGAATTAAAGGGTAAACGTAGTTCAGTTCACTACGCTGAAGTTTTATGGCCAACGATGTATTTTTTGTTTTATTACCTACCAAATTCTTATTTTGTTATTACGAGCCGTTTCCCATCTTGGGAATACACAACCACCCTCTTGACGAAGTTCAACCTGTCAGAGGCAATTTTGAATTTTCCTCTTAGATTCTTTTTACAACTGACCAGGAGTGAAAGCCTGGGTTAAGGCTTAGGACACATTTATTCATTCCTATACATTTAATTACGGACAATAAACCCATCGGGCACATAAATACGAAATGATCCTCACACCTATTTCGCCGAAAAAAAGGAAGAAAGTGCTCATTTTGATATCAGACCTCAGGACTTAGCGCCAGGTCAGTCGAGTAAGGCGTGGCGCAAGGCGAAATTTCAAACTTTTTTTATGAAAAAATAAATTTACATTACAGCGGTCATCAGTCACACTCGCCCCTCAACGGATTGGTTTTTTAAATTTGAATGGACGTCAATCAAATGCTTCCATAGCAATATAGTCCTGTTCACTTGGCGGCTGTCAAATTCGTCATGGAAACTTAACATTTGATTGACGTACACCCAAATTCAGTTTCGAAAAATGAAAAAAAGCCGTTGAGGGGCGCGTGGAACTGGAAAAAGTAGGGAGCTTAAGTACGCGCGTTTTTGAGACGCGGACGGCAACCGGAAGATTTTTATAGTAAAGTTAAAGTCTGTTACAAGCGTAGAAGGCCCATCAGGCCAGCGCTTATCTCCGGTTCTGTAGTATAAAGCCACTAGGAGTATTTCTACTCCCCCCTGGATGGGATGCCTGTCCATCGCAGGGTTACCCCCAGCATTAAATTCACCGGTACCCATTTATACACCTGGATGGAGAGATGCACCGTGAGAGTAAAGTGTCTTGCCCAAGAACGCAACACAATGTCCCCGGCCAGGACCCGAACCCGGACCACTCGATCCGGATTCGATTGCACTAACCCTGAGAACACTGTGCCTCACATTGTTATAGTAATCATCTCTTAAAAAGAGAGAACAGGTCACTTTGGATTGCCGTCCCCGTCTGAATACCCCTATTGGTCATATGGACACTTCATGCTCACACTGATACCTCGTATGGCAACTTTTCATCTTTAAAATTTGTATTTCAGTGAGGACTTCAACATAAATTAAAAATATAATTCCCAGTGTCTTCCTGGTGAATTTGTTTTTGGAATTCGAAATACTTAACTACTGTTCTTGCTTCCCAGCTCGAACCCCACCACATTGGTCTTCAAATACTGGATTCAATGCGTTTATCAACCGGATCTGGAGAACCCTTTGAGAACAGTTTCTTTACTGAATCATTTCACTGTGTTTTACGTAGGTCCAACTATTTACACAGCGTGTTTCCATTGACGTGATCTGAAGCAATGAGCTAACCGACGCATATTAACCACCAACTTATGCATTGCAAAAAATGTTGTGTGGAGAGAGAGATGTTTACTGAATCTTCATTCCGATTAACAGGTCACGAGGAACATATCGAAAGAGGTCTTGATTTTGTTGGCACTAAGTTGCACACACACACACAGAGCGGGTGGGCTCTATGGGCGTAGCCAGGGAGGTCCTGGGGTGCCCTTGCAATTATTTTATGTAAATAACTCGTAATTGTTGTGATACCGCAGATGGACTAACAAATGTTGATTGGTTTAGATTGGGCGAGCAATACCACGACCCTTATAATTTATTGATGCATTAAAACAAAGACTTGCTCTTTATTCAGAAGATCGAGCTTTCTCCAACTCTGCGTCTGTTATTAAAAACCTGAATGAAATGTTTTCCACAGACGGTTTCAGCGTTTTGTTCGTTGTGTTCTCGCAACTTACACGTCTTGGAAGCTTCTGCGATTCTCATCAAGGTAAGATGACTTTGGTGGTATTAGAATCAGTATTATATTCCAGCCGCAGTTGACAAACCAAACGGGGACAATATAGCATTCTTTTTAACAAAGTTTGTTAACTTTTATTCCCTTGTTTTCTCGTTTTATGGCACTATGTAAGGTTTACGATTTTCTTTATAATTTTACCTGTAGAAAATTGCGGGTCTAGTCCATCACCGAAAGGCTTTTTCTTTAGTTTTGGCAAACATGCAGGGTGCCGTCTCCCGTGTTCTCGGTTGACCGTTCAGTAGAAGTAGTGTACTAGGAGTGACGGGTTGTTCTGCTTCAAGAAAAAAAGCCCCGAGGCTACCATTATCGGCTGCAGATTAAAAACTTGCTGGTTTGTTGTTTTTTTTTAATTTGACGTGGTTCACTTCCCTAATGGCCGACTTTGTTCAAACTGCAAAACTTCCAAGCAAGATTAATGTTAATTAACGTACCTGCGTTTTCAAACGGAATCAAAGGATTTTCAGCGTCAAAAAGACGAAAAATCCGAAAAGGATTATTTTTCATGACAACGCAAACAAACCAACCCACAGTTGCGTGCAAATTTTAAAAACAAGAAAAAATAGCGGTTAAGTTTTTTTTGGCTTAATTCTTAAATGAAAATGCCACCAGAAAAAAAAAAACCTTCAATAAAAAGAAATGACGAAAAACATGCTGTTTTCGCAGTAGGAAACGTGCTAACAATATTATTGCTGTCAAGAAACTTTTAGTGTAATTTCTGGTGTGAAATTTGAAGGAAACCTAACTATTTTCGACCTACCGTATTCATGTCTTCGATCGCACGGTAAAAGTGGCGCGAGAAAAACATTTAGGCTGAACTGTCACGTACGGTAGCTGTTGCGTATCAGTTTTGCATGGAAAACCGCTTGTCAAAAACATGTTTTTCAAATCCTTTCCCAAAAAAACGCTAAAATGATGGATCTCAAAAATCCGGATTTAGATTTCATCCGAAGTATCCTCCTCGAGTGTGGATACTTAAGATTCATGATCCGTTTTTGGATTTTTCCAAAAAAACGCAAAACCCGTTTTCGGATTCAAGAATCCGTTTCAAGATTTTCCCAAAAAAACGCACCCTAGGAAAGTAATTAATAACATGATTCCCACAGAAAGTACGGTGGCTTCAAAGGGACATACGTTTTCTCTAATCTTTTTTTTTTGTTTCTACATGCGACTTACTTGCTACCTAGATGCTACTTGCTACATTATTGACATTTAGCTGCTACTTTATTGCGACTTACATGCAACTTGTTAATTTTTGACGACTTAGGGTTAGGGCTAACCAAGCTAAGTAGCAAGTAAATTGCAGCTAAGTAGCAAGTAAGTCGCAAGTAAAAAGAAAGAGTGGAGAAAATGTATGTCCCTTTGACGCCAACGTTAGAAAGCCTGTGTGTGCCGTTTACTTTTTCACTTTCCTTTCAGACCAATGTCGTGAATTAGTATTTGATTCTGATGAAGCATTCAGTGGACAACGTCTGATAAATCACCTTATACGAGTCACTGATGTCAAAAGCGAAGCCTTATGCCAGATGCTTTGCTACTTAGAGCCGGATTGTGTCAGTTATAATTTCCAAATGGAGGCAGGTGAACCTGAAAGCCACCAATGTGAATTGAACAATTCAACTTATGAAGATCACACGGATAACCTGAAATTGAACCCAGCGTACAAATACTGCGGGGCTGAGGTAAAAACTACTTGTTCGGTACAGCTTCACCTTTTAACCGTTTTAACGTACTTTTTCCACTTATGTCCAGGTTTGCACGCAGCTAAAAAGATTGCAATTTTTGGTAAAAATCGTAAAAGGTGAAAAGAGGACAAGTCGCCAACTAGGACTCGCGATGTTTGTGATTTTGCGAAAATTTTGCGAATTCGGCGTAAAAACGCCAAATTCTTAAAAGCTGAAAAGATGAATAATACAAGTTCCCGACAAGAATCACGATTTTGGCAATTTTTGCACATTTCAAAAATCGCTATCATATCGCATTTAACTACATAATGCATAGCTAATGCATGTACGTCTGTACTGGACTCGTTCAAAAGCAACAAACTACAAACTATACGGATCTTAATTCACGGTATCAAATGTTCCAAGTACTACGCACTTTTCACAGTAAATCAAAAATTGAGAAATTCCTCCCATTGGAGATAAGATAAGATAAGGCCCTAACAAGTCATCATAGAACTGTAAAAAGGTAAGCTTGTTAAAGGTCCCACAAGAATCCACATTTTCGTAATGTTCAGTTGGCGCATACTAATTGAATCGGGTCAAAATAGAGCTGTCAAGGATGAGCTTGCAGCGAGTTCCTGTCACTTATGTCTACGCGAGACTAACTGGGTTTGACAAATGCATAAACCAGTGATATGTACATATCAGCTAGGCTCGATTTCCGCCGCTCACTCGAGTTCTGGTATACTCCCCGAGAAGAGACGGCTGGACGCATGAGCGATAGACTGTGTCCAGCTATGACGTAAATTCAAATATAATTTATGCGAAGTTAATAGTTTCAAAAGAGTAACACAGAAATGGGTTTATCAACTGGCTTGATATGGTAAATTCACCACCGTTTCTTTAAGGTGGTCAATTTACCAGCTATCAACCTAGTTGATAAACCCATTTCTGTGTTTCACTTCCACACCGACGCAGTACTATACTTTCTTTAGAAACGAAAACCTTTATTGAATTTTCAAAAAATAAATTTCGTGTTCATAACAGTTTTCTTATCACTTCCCAACACTCCAAGCCTCTAGAAAATAAAGGGTATGCGTTGTCGAAAACGATTTGATGTCCCAAACCCTTCAACCGAATCTCAGGCCAAAGCCTCGAGTGTGGACGCCGTACTAAGTAGGACAAGGTGGTACTTGAAACATAAGCCTGTTCTTACTGAATAACAAAATAAGGATACATAAAGATTAAGCGAGCTTTTGAATACAAATTCGTGGCTTCCATGATTCCAAAAGAGCTCCCGCGTTGAGAAGATTTGTATCTTATTTTGTAGCCTGTTAGTCGCACTTGTAAATATTTAGACCTATTTACGGAAGCTTGTGGGGAAAACGTTTTAGAGATTTCGCGTTCCCCGTTGCCCGTTCCCCATTCCCCGAATTTCCGTTTTCTGTTTTAAAGATAGTCCTTTTCATCTCGCATTTGTATCTCGTCTCGCAGCATCTTTTATCAAGAATTTTCAATTGTTATCTTGCATTGTAACAAATAAACAAACTGAAATGAAAACTGCTTTGGTTGTTTGTTTGTTTGTTTGTTTGTTATTTAATTGTTTGAACAGATTGAAGTTATTAGCAGCTATTCAGCTGATGTGAACCTGCTGTACCCACCCACTCATACACTCACAAAGGACAACGACAACACCGGGGACTTCATCGCCTACTCTTCTCGATTCATGTATGGGTTCTTTAACGTCCCACAGGGAACTTACATTATGAAAATGGAAGATATTTGTGAGACAGGGTCTACATATTATACTCCTTATCCGAGAAGAATTTAAATTCTAACCATTTGCGGATGTAATTACAAAGGCAACACTTTCTCCTCCGTTATTTTAAGACCCTGGGGGTTGTAGTGCAGATGTCGCATCAACAAATATATCCTTTAACTAAAACAAACTGTCGGGGCGCCGGAGTCAAGCATTTTTACAATAGTAAGCAAGCAGACAAATCGAGGGAACAACCTCAAAATATGTTAGATTTTCTTCTATTCTGCTACTCCTGAAACGCAACGCCATTTTTTTTTTTTTAGGTTTTTCTTTTTACATATAAAAGTAAAAGTAAAGTAAAGTGGTGCATTTATATAGCGCCCTTATCACAACGTCTCAAAGGCTCCTTACAATGATCAATTTACCCCCAGCGGACTGGAAGCATATACAGGCGCAAATTGCAGCCGCTTCTACGCAGTCCATGCATGCTGGTACTCATTTTACCGACCTCGGAAGGATGGAAAGCTGAGTGAACTTTAGCGGGAAAGAAGGTCGCCAAATATTCCAGTCTCGGCAGAACCGGGAATGGAACTGGAGACCTTAGGATTGGAAGGCAGAGATCTTACCACTGCTCCAACCCCTCCGCTCTATATATTCAAGTCTCAATGTAATTCGTTTGATTCGAATTATATAGGATACACCAGTCGTGATCTCCACTTGCGCATTGAGGAGCATAAATATTCTGTCATCGGTAAACACCTGAAGGAAAAACAAAGCCAAAGATCCAACAAGCTTCACGAGCAATTTACCACCTTAAAGAAATGCCGCGGAAAGTTTGAGTGCCTTATTTATGAGATTCTTTTAACAAGGCAAAAGAGACCGACTCTGAACACTCAAAATGACTCCATTCCAGTGAAATGGTTTATTTAAATTTTGTTCATTCTTTTGTTTATTCCCACCTCATTTATTCTAATGTATTTTCCCACTTTCTATCCTTTATATAACATTACCTAGCTTACAATAATTTGCATTTGATGATGGTGACATGCATGTCGTCGCCGAAACGTCATGTTTTCATCTGCTACTCTTTATTCTGAAATGTTTTTCAAAACCTTTCGTTATTAGAAGTTTTGGATGATAATTTATTTGACTTTGCTATTTCAGAATGCTTGTGTGCGCAACCCATGCAAAAACAAAGGAACCTGTCAAACCGGTTTTACAGACCGAGGATACCGTTGCCTATGTGCTCCAGGGTTCGGAGGACATAACTGCGAAGAACGTGAGGTTTGATAACGCTCGTAGAACGCAACGGTTTACATTAATTTTATTGGATTTGTGTTAAACAAAGCATTCGGATCAGTGAGGTATAATCCGGGATTAGTAAGAGCACTGTTTACAAACTGTGGACAACCGAATTTTTTTCTTTACACAACTTTAAACAATTCATAAACCGAGGTTGCGTTATGTTTGCCTATATCTCACGAAAAATCAAGCATGGAAAGTCTTTATTCTACTAACAAAAATTACTGACAAGATTCCAGTTGCATCAGGGTAATATCTCAGAACGTTTCTGCTGATATCAGAATAAAAGGAGTTAATTAAACCAATCTCCAAAAACCAACTATTTTTCATATGAAACCGCTCGGATGAATTCTGATTGATTCTGATTGAAAAGCTCCCTCAGCAGGAAGAAAAAGGTCTTCCGGCTTAAAAGATCCCCCGGTATTTTCGGAGAGGATCAACTTTTCCTACATTTCTTATTAAAACGCGGAGAAACGTTTATACGAGAAACAAAAAATTGGCTCGGTGCTCTCTCGCGAGCCATCTCCGGGAGATCTCGGTTTCGTATAGTCACACTGAGTTTTTGTCAGTTCTAAGCGGCCAGCTCTTGACTCGGTTATTCGTTGCTGCTCTTTGCAGCATTTTAGGCCTGTAAACGCTCGGCCCAGAGTTAACTGGACTAAAAAAATGGCCCTCTTATAATTGCAGGGGACATCTTTTCTTCATGTAAACGGGCTTGAAAGTTTTCACATTCGATTCAGAATGGGAAGTTTCTTCACTGAAGGAATATTCTGTCTGCAAAAACCCCAAAACGTTCAGGTTTGGTCTCGAATCCGGAAACGTTTGCTTTAGTACAAACCGACACCATCGCCCGGTCTGATACTCTCTTGGGACACCAATTTTGGTCGAAATAGAGTGTTTTCACTCACGTGATTAGTAATCTTGTTTTTCCACCGACACAAAAGCAAACGTTTGCATGATAATACAGCTCAATTCCCGGGGGATTAGTTAGGAACACCATCATGGCCGCCGTTCCATTGTTTAGGGAAACCAACATGGCCTCCTTGACGCCACGTGAAAACGCTCTATTAACAAATTTATCATGTACGCTATCGTGTATTAGTATCATCCAATTAGTGGACTAATGCAAATCCTACGCTACTAGAGGACTATTAGTAATAGTCCTGGAGTAGCGAAAAGTGTGACGCTTTCTTTCGTTTTATTCGCAAATAAAAATTTCTTCAACTTGCATTTGCTAACTTTATAGTTGCCTTTTCTTTCGGACAAGTTGGGTGATACTAAAACAATTAGCCCCTTCGCCCTCAAGGGCCACGGGTCAAAAGCCCTTTCGGCTTCGCTGGGTGGGCTATTGACCCGTAGCCCTTGTGGGCGAAGGGTGTAATTGTTAATTAAAAGCAAAGACTGGGGCCCTATTTGGCCGTCAAAATTTGAACTACTCAGAAGCACCCAGTAGCAGCTGGGAACCATTCTTGAGATCGAATTGGATTAATACGCAACAGATTCTATAGTTTTTATTAATTCCGGAATCGGAGACACAAGGTTACCGTTATTAGAAACAGATTACACCATAGCATCTGCAGGTAAGACGATACTCATCAATTCGATCCCCTCTACCGTGAGCAAGCAGAGGATATTAGCAGGGCCATCCTCGGCTCGCTTCTCCGATTAAAAAAAAATGAAAGGCATGTTGTACGCTGCACTCGAAGAAACAGACTGGTTTTGAATGGTGGGAATTTTTCAGCGATTGATGGCAGAAATATACAATGGAGTGCAAAATTCAAAAAAGAAAAACAGACCTTACATAAAAAGAGGAGGCAGTTGGAGAAACAAATCGACCGTTTGAATTGAGTTATGATATTCTTTTCTAGGAAATACTATTGACTAATAGTGTACTTAGTTATTTGTTGATTGATTGATTGATTTGTTCATCATGCCCTAGATAACTCACCTTCAGTTTCTACTTTCTCAACCTGTCTTGGGTTTAGGTGTGTGTGCATCCTCACAAGAAAACGATTACACTCTGCTATTCCCACACAGAGGAATTGAGGATTATGTCATCACGCATGGAATGCCAGAGCTCACTGCACTGACGGTCTGTTTATGGATGAGAACCAATGATACGCAGAATAAGGGAACGCCTCTAAGCTACAACTTGCAAGATGGCGATACGGAAGAACTTGTCCTGTTTGACTACAAGAACTTTGAATTTATCATTGGAGGGAAGGGAAGGTAAAACCACCAGCAACCTTAGATAAAACCACCGATGGGTTTATACGTTATTGAAAGGGAATGATAAAGGCCTCGTAAGGAGGTAACTATATCCGGAAGTACCAATTTTTGTGCTGGCCGTTAAGGTGGCTCAAACCAGTTTTAACACTTGAAAGAAACGCTCTTATTAGAAGGATTGTCACTACAACACTTTACCACTTAACAGCAATGTTATGGTACCATATCAAACACCAATTTTTGCTGAAAAAGATTCGGTCATTTCTAGGGCGTAAAAAGTTACCATGGCAACAGGAAACCCCCGCAAAAAGATCCCATATTTTGGCTTTAGCTGCTCGTATCTCAAAAACGAACTAGGTGGCCTCCATTTTTTATTTCTAAAATGTAATTAGCATGCCATAATAAAACTTTTTGCAAAGTTTAAAAAAATTCTGTTCAGCAGATTCAGAGCCACCTTAAATAATTGAAAATTTAAGGTAGCTCTGAATCCGCTCAACACAATTTTCTTAAACTTTGTAGAGAGTTTTATCCTGGCCTGCTGATCACCGTTGTGCAATATAACATTGGGGTCACCAAGTTCCTTTGTCAGATATGAGCAACTAAAGCCAAAATATAGGGTGTTTTTGCAAGGCTTTCCCGTTGCCATGGTAACTTGTTACGTCACAAAGATGACTGGATCTTGTTTAGCCATGACTGGTGTTTTACATGGTACCATAACATTGCTGTTATGTGATAAATTGTTGTAGTTTCAATCCTTTTAAATAACAATGTCTCTTGAAAGTTGACATCGACTCATTTCAAGGGGCTTCGTGGCTTACTTGCTTTTTAGTAATGGTGTGTTCACAACTGGCCCACCAAACTGGCTCAGCTACATAACCAAAATGATTTCAATCTAACCTCACTTCAGTCAAATTTCTTCCCGCTACAACAAAAAACTATGCAAACATGCACTTGTCGAAAAAGCCTAGAAACCCTGGAAAATTGAATATTCCTATCCTGAAAAGTGTTTTCCTTCTGTATTTTGAAATTATCGTGAAAGTTTTCCTCCCCTGACTCTCTGAGGAAAGCAATAAATTGTTTGGGCCCTGCGGCTCTCTCGTTTAGCGCTTTCGTCAGTCATCTAAGTCTATTTAACAAATTGATGTTAGTTTATCATGTGTCTGTCCTGTTATTGATCATGAATTTCGTGATAACATTGTCAAAGTAGCTGTAGATCCAGGAGGCGATAGCCGAGTGGATTCGAAGACTACTTTGACAATGTTATGACGCAATTCATTGTCAATAACAGGACAGACGCATGAAAAAACTGACATCAGTTTGTTTTTTTACAATAACAAAAAGGCAGAGGGGTCAAAATTAAGTCAAAACACGAGACAAAAATCTGAGAAACTTCAATCTGACGCGAGCAATATCGCGTCCGCATTATCGCATAAATTATAAATTTATGTGTCTGTCCGCTTACTGACAATAAAAATTAGCCAATGAGCGCGCGAGAATTTTCGCAGTCATTGTAAAAAAGGGTTTTAACTATAATTTTCAAAATTGTTTAAAACCTTGTTAGCCCGTACAGTAGAAAAAGACACAAATTTAAGGCCTGGTAAATTAAATCACTTCAAAACTAAATTGACGTTTCAGTGTGAATAGACCAAATCGGCGGGCTAAATCAATGTCAGTGAACCCATTCAAATCCCTTCGGAATAAAAAGTTTTGTTCCAGGTGTTTCCATTGCGACATATACTTTCGGTAAAATGACCAGCTCCCAACGTCAGTAGCTTCATAGCTTAGTTGGTTAGAGCGTCGCACCGGTATCGCGAGGTCACGGGTTCAAACCCCGTTGAGGTCCTGAATTTTTCAGGCTTCTTTACGCAATTGCAAAAATTTAGTTTACAACTACGCGGATCATAGCTTCACGTGATT
>NC_090892.1:42323763-42341263 GCF_036669925.1 Montipora capricornis
AACCTTTATGCTAATAAACCTTCGTGGAAAAAACATATAAATAAACCACCCGAACACAATACATTTAAAATTTTCCAAATATTTAACATAGAACTTTCGCAGTACCTTTTATCATTAGCGTCCAGAGGATTAAAACAAATTTGGACACTCAATAGTTCAGCGAACGAGCATCCGTTTTAGTTCGTAGTCTTTGAAAAGTCCACCGCAATCTAAAACCGGCGCTTGTACTTCTTTTAACCTCAGTCATTCGGCAAAAATGTATCTTTAGTTGAAACTTGAATGGCCTTGTTACGTTAACCGAATCATTTTGCCAGGCGAAAACGACGTGATTTTGATTAGCTCGCCATCACGACCTATTATGTAAATTTATTCAAAAGTTCTACCTTTTAAACTCACCCAAATATTGGATATCATTTCCTTCATAAATAACTATGACGTGTCTGATAAAACAAAAGATCATCACATTACACTCCACGTGCTCATACTTAGTAAGGTTGAGAAGTCATGTAAAAAACTCGTGCTTCGTGCTTCATCAGGGATCCCAAACACCTCGGGACATTAAAAGCACTCATCTGTTTCTCGGTTTGGAACCCCTGATGAAACACTCGCACTCGTTTTTGACATATTACTTCTCAAATCATCATAGCGCCAGCTTTCTGGCCAGTAACGTTTCGAGTTGAATCAACGAAGATTAACGACGTAACCCTTACGCCACTATAGATGTTTAGTGCAATACAGTGTAGAGCGCTCTTGGGAAAGAGAATAAGCTGGTTACTTCGCCATGGGCGAAAGGGCAACTGAAAAAATCAAAATCCTAGGGAGGATTTGAACTTACGACCTCAGTAACAGCAGTGGGATGCTCTTCCCATTGACCTACTAGAACTCCTGGAAAACTAGGCACGGTTATCTTGGTTATGAAAGGACAATGTTTCCCGCTGCTCTGCGGGCTCTACAATATCATGTGCCACTAATTTTCACATGCAACCATAGATGCAGGTTATAGAGTCAGTGCGGCCCACTAGTTAGCGCTCGCCTTGAGATTTGGGGATCCCGGGTTCAAGCACGTTCTGAGCCCTGGTTGAGCTTGTTCCTAGTCGTCCCTGGCTCAAATTCTCAGCTGCACTTGTAAGTAGTCAACTAGCTTGCCTCCAGCCAGTTGGGATTTTTAACAGTTGTTGTTGTATGTTCTGTTCTGTCATGATTGTGTTTCATTGCCCCGAAAAGCCCCTATGTTTCAACTTTCAAGGCCAGAGTAATCATAGTTAATATACAGAGATGGTTAAGAAACTCGACATGATTCTTTGTTATATGTTTTTGTTCGCTGTTTAATTTTGGCCCTACCCATGAACAAACCGCACCCTTTTTCTAAAAGACAGCCAATCAAAAGTTTCGATTAATTTATTCAGAACCCAGTTGTGAATCGAGGGCAAAAGATTGTGCTTGATCACGGTCAAGTTAACATGAAGCGCGATGTTACTGTTCTACGGAGCTCATTAAGTGCCACTAAATTACGCTATTAATTTTCAATGTCCTCCGAAGTTCTGCCCGCGTTCTGACTTTTTCCCTCAACCTTTTTCCTGCGTCCACACGTTTTTCCCGACTTTTTTCCCCATTTTTTTCCTGACCTTTTTCCAGACTTTTTTCTCGACTTTTTTCGGAAGGCTGCCGACCCCAACTACCTGGGTGTCTTAAAAACAAAGACCCTTAATACCCCTAAGACCCTATCTAAGACTCGAAAACGAAGAAAGTAACCCAAACCCCTCACTTGGCTAACCCTAGGCTTAAAACCCAACTTCAGGCCTAGTTAGACCTCGGGTTAGCCAAATTGAGGCGTTAATTTCTTCGTTTTCGAATCTTGGGCTCTTAGAGCTCTCTCTTTTCAAGACACCCAAGGTAGGTAGGGGTCAGCGGCATTCCGAAAAAAGTAGGGAAAAGAGTCAAAACGCAGGCAAAACTTCGGAGATTTGAAATTAAAAGCCCAATTTAATGTCACTTAATGGGTTCCGTACTGTTCTCGCTTTTAAAGTTTTCGAGGTTTCATAACCAGTTCGTCGATATGAACTATGGTGTAATGTAGAACATGTAGAGTTGGCATACCAAGGGCACATTGTCCATTAAAAATCTAGATAAACGAGCTAGCTCCCTAGGGATTTTTGTAGCTCCGTGGGTAAGGACAACATCCAACCGGGCTTACGAAGATTGTTTTCCAGTTTACCAGTTGTCATTTTGCCCGTAACCAACGAGCCAGCTTATTAAACGGAACCTCCACTTTAACAAAAAAATAACTTTAAATAATAGGGAAAATAACCTTTACAGTCAAATCAGTTAAATTTTTTTCAAAGAAAGCGTTTGCATCCGAAATTAATTTTTAGGATCGCCTACTTTTGTTTACAAATTTCGCGGGCGCCGCCATCTTGAATAATTGTAGAGTGTTACAGTTACCCTGTTGTTATTAGACAAAAGTTCTTTGTGTCAGGACGATAGGGCAACCGTAACACGTCACAATTATTCAAGACAACCGCGCCCACGAAATTTGAAAGTGAAGAAAAGTGGTTTTAAAATCAGTTTTCCTTTTATAAAACAAATTTCGAAGAAATTTGTTTGGAAACATTATGCCTGAACATGTCATATGACGGTATTACAAAATTACGTCAACTCAGTGAGATGCACATCACACGTTCTAACATCATTGAACTAACAAGTGTCTAATGACAATATTTGAAAGTACTGTCCAAGTTTATTTCTCTGAGACGCCATTCTCCGTTTTTTACAGGGCATGTGATTCGCACTGGCGGAGCTCTGGTACTGGGCCAGGAGCAAGACAGATTTGGGGGATCCTTTGACGCCAATCAGTGAATAATCGGTGAAATGACAGGTGTCAATATCTGGGATCACGTCAAAGACGAGGAAGAGATACAGCGGATGTCTAAGTCGTGTTCTATAGGGCTCGGCAATGTGTTCCGTTGGGCCCACTTTAAGTCTCATTTGCGAGGCTCGTTAAAAGTAACTCCGCTACCCACTTGTTAACAAGTTTGAAGGTTTCGACTCTAAGTAAATAAGAAAAGACGTGAAAGACAACCTGCGAATTAAAGGGTAAACGTAGTTCAGTTCACTGCGCTGACGTTTTATGGCCAACGATGTATTTTTTGTCTTATTACCTACCAAATTCTTATTTTGTTATTACGAGCCGTTTCCCATCTTAGGAATACACAACCACCCTTTTGACGAAGTTCAACCTGTCAGAGGCAATTTTGAATTTTCCTCTTAGATTCTTTTTACAACTGATCAGGAGTGAAAGCCTGGGTTAAGCCTTAGGACACATTTATTCGTTCTTATACATTTAATTACAGACAATAAACCCATCGGGCACATAAATACGAAATGACCCTCACACCTCTTTCGCCGATAAAAAGGAGGAAAGTGGTTATTTTGATATCAGACCTCAGGCCTTAGCGCCAGGTCAGTCGAGTAAGGCGTGGCGCAAGGCGAAATTTCAAACTTTTATTATGAAAAAATAAATTTACATTACAGCGGTTATCAGTCACACCTGCCCCTCAACGGATTGTTTTTTTTTAAACTAAATTTGGATGGACGTCAATCAAATGCTTCCATAGCAATATAGTCCTGTTCACTTGGCGGCAGTCGAATTCGTCGTGGAAACTTAACATTTGATTGACGTCCACCCAAATTCAGTTTCGAAAAATGAAAAAAAGTCGTCAAGGGGCGCGTGGAACTGGAAAAAGTAGGGAGCTTAAGTACGCGCGTTTTTGAGTCGCGGACGGCAACCGGAAGAGAACATTTCGCGTGCCAGGCCAGTGGTGTTTCCCACATTTTTATGGTAAAGTTAAAGTCTGTTACAAGCCTAGAAGGCCCATCAGGCCCGCGCTTATCTCCGGTTCTGTAGTATAAAGCCACTAGGAGTATTTCTACTCCCCCCTGGATGGGATGCCAGTGCATCGTAGGATTACCCCCAGCATTAAATTCACCGGTACCCATTTATACACCTGGATGGAGAGATGCACCGTGAGAGTAAAGTGTCTTGCCCAAGAACACAACTCAATGTCCCCAGCCAGGACCCGAACCCGGACCACTCGATCCGGAGTCGATTGCACTAACCCTGAGAACACTGTGCCTCACATTTTTATAGTAATCATCTCTTAAAAAGAGAGAACAGGTCACTTTGGATTGCCGTCCCCGTCTGAATACCCCTATTGGTCATACGGACACTTTATGCTCACACTGATACCTCGTATGGCAACTTATAATCTTTAAAATTTGTATTTCAGTGAGGACTTCAACATGAATTAAAAATATAATTCCCAGTGTCTTCCTGATGAATTTGTTTTTGGAATTCGAAATACTTAACTACTGTTCTTGCTTCCCAGCTCGAACCCCCCACCACATTGGTCTTCAAATACTGGATTCAATGCGTTTATCAACCGGATCTGGAGAACCCTTTGAGTACAGTTTCTTTACTGAATCATTTCACTGTGTTTTACGTAGGTCCAACTATTTACACAGCGTGTTTCCATTGACGTGATCTGAAGCAATGAGCTAACCGACGCATATTAAGCACCAACTCATGCATTGCAAAAAATGTTGTGTGGAGAGAGAGATGTTTACTGAATCTTCATTCCGATTAACAGGTCACGAGGAACATATCGAAAGTGGTCTGGGTTTTTTTTGGCGCTAAGTTGCACACACAGAGCGGGTGGGCTCCAGGGGCGTAACCAGGGGTATCCTGGGGTGCCCTTGACCCCCTCCCTCCCCCCTTTGTGACACTCAACAACATAATACAAACCATATCTGTAAGATTGGAACAGAGTAATTTATGTCACCTGCAACTTAGGGGGTATTTACATGAGACCGGGAAGAACTCAGGCCGTTATGAACTTGTACCGGTCTGAAATTTTTGCAGCTGTTTACATGAAACCCGGACCAGATGCTTGGTGCCTGGTTTCGGGATGAAACGATATGCTTTTTCTAATAAATATATGGCTGACCGAAAAGCATACAGGCTTGAAATTTCTGGACCCGGTCTGAGATTTCTTGTGATTTACATGAGACTAGTACGAACTCAAACCGGTATGAGAATTTCTCGTCTCGGTCCAGCAACCGAGACGAAGTCAGACCGGTTCATTGTCAGGCCGGCCTCATGTAAACGCATAAAAACAAATGTATGCAGGCCGATATGAACTAATGCCGGTTTGAGTTTGTCGCGGTCTCATGTAAATACCCCCTTACTTCATGTACTATCGATATCAGACGTCCGTGGACAAGGGTTTTTTTTTCAGCCCACTTCACGGACCGTTGATTTCAGTCTGTGGTTAAAAACATTCTGATCACGAGATAACATTTTTTGTGGCTCTACGGTTTCGAAAATACCGATCTCGTGACGCTATTTTCTGTTGCTCTCCCCAAAGAGAAAAACGCGAAACGATGTTGACGGCGAATAAAACCGGCCGTAGTAAACCGGCCGGGTAACCCAGGAAAACCCTTGTCTGAGAAAATAAGAAGCAGGTGGAAACTTTTCTTCAGGTTTTTTTCTTCTCTCGAGAAATAATGGCATAGCTTGAGAATGAGATGACGTTTCTTGTGGTCGATAAACAATCAAAATGTTGACAAAGTGGAGACTTCGGAGGCGGACATCCATTAATTCAAAAGACTCATTCGGCAGTGGTTGAAGTGTTTATTCGCAAATCTTCTTTTAATTGAATGCAAACACCACCTCCGAGTCGACTTAGCCAGAACTTGGGTAGCAACCTATAGCCAGTTGGACACACAATGCCAATAGGCCTTTTGCAACTAACGATCACATGGTACAAAATCCGCCATGCTGGAGGGCAAGCTCCTTCTTACTCCCCCACTGGGACATTAAACTAAGGCAAGTCAAGTTTGACTGGTTCAGGTCTCTTTGTTTTAATGTCCCAGTGGGGGAATAATAATGAGCTTGCCCTCCAGCATGGCGGATTTTGTACCATGTGATCGTTAGTTGCAAAAGGCCTATTCCGACACTATCCACGTTTCCAGGACGTAGCCACGTTTCAGGCATTTCCCATATACCATATATCAATGTTATTATCGTCGAAAAAGTCTTTTACAGACATAGCTTATTAAATTTTAGGGAAAGTTCCGTATTGCTGCGTTCTAGTTTTGTTTTGAGTTGCTAGTTTTGATTTTGTTCAAAATCGGTGAAAATTAATTCGATTTGTTATGTAATGTTTTAAAAACGAGCAGCAGTGTTTAATTTGGTAGGCGTAGCAGAGTGTTTTTAGACCCGATAAAACACGTGTTCCGTGCTTCAAAAACACAAAAAGCTTGTTCCTCTGGACTCAGAACAATGGTTCAAACTGTGAAAGGAGAATATTAGCATAAAAGAAAAACAAGCTACGCTTTATTGTAAGAATACTAACTTTATATGAAGAATACTGACGATTTATCACGACAGAAAACTCATGCACGTGACGTTTCATCGGTGTTTTGATACGCTATTAGGCTCAAGAATTATTAACGAGTTTTTGGAGAAGTTCTAAAGGTTGACTAAAAACCAGTAAATCAGTAAACGTTTCTTTCCTTCGGTTTTACGGTCTCCCCGGATATAAACCCCTCCGTCAAGATAAAATATCATCCTATCTAAAACTCCTTACAAAGCGGTTTCACAAAGGTTAACGACGGCAGTTTACGGTATGCTAACCCTGGGTACCAGAGGAATTTTTTTCCGAGGTCTGACAGAACACTATTCGAAGATAACGATCGAGGACTAAAAGATCATAAAATCTCCCTATGTCGGCCCTGGTCGCGGTCGTTTCTTTCGGCTTCTCTTTGACCTTAAAAAAAATCGTGTAGCACTATTTTTATGTACAGAGACTTTTAGTACAAGCTTACAAAGCATTTTATGGTTAAACAATAGCAATCTAAGCAACCTTTTTGTTAAAGCTAGAACAACCTATAATTTAAGAAAGGGTCTGAATTTTCAAGTTAACAGACCACATACTGAACCTGGTAGGGAATATCCTCCTGGAGCACATCAAGTGTTATCAGGACTTGTCCACCTTTAAGAATAAATTAACCCTTTAAGCCCCGAGGGGTTCCCCATTGACGAGTAAAATCGTCTGGCGTTAGACAGAGTAAAATCTATAAGTGCCATTTGGCACTATCGGGGCTGAAAGGGTTAAACGGGGACATAGTTTTTTCACGCTGTTAGCTTAACCCTTTAAGCCCCGAGGGGTTCCCCATTGACCAGTAAAATCGTCTGGCGTTAGACAGAGTAAAATCTATAAGTGCCATTTGGCACTATCGGGGCTGAAAGGGTTACAGAACTTCAAAGGCTATCTAATGACATTATCCTTCGTGAAGGGTTCACTGATAGTGTCCAACAGGAAGGGAATTTAATTACTTTTAAATGTTAATTAAATCTCCGCCTAAGCTCAATTTTTACATTCTTAGTGATTGCATATATTCTTTATTGTTGATTCAATTATTATTTTATTACTTGTAAATACATTACTTTTTTATTATTTTCTTTATTCGTATCAAGTAGAGTAACTTCTTATTAGTCATTTAATTTAAGATGTAACTTAGATCATGTCCACATCAGGACTCTGTCTTGCCCATTTTTTCACACCTGCTCATCAAGTCTACCTACTACTACTACTACTGCTACTACTACTACTACTGTACCACTACTATTACGGCTACTACTACTACTACTACTACTACTACTACTACTACTACTACTACTACTACTACTACTACTACTATCACCACCTAGGGTAAGGCATGCAATGTTTTAAATAAAGCTCAGTCTGCGTTTTGATAAATCTCTCCATTTACGCACATTATCCAATCTATTTTCGAGAGGGAAGGTGATCACAAAGAAGTTCGTTGCTTTCGCTTTCTTTTGAACTGAGAGGGGCTGGAGCGAAAATTTAATAGCAACGTGGCCCTGCCAGTTGACGTCAAAACGCATGCGCATTCACCCTCTCATAAATTAGTTAGGAATGACATCATAAACAGTGCAAGAGAAAGAAAGAAAACTCGAGATTCAATCGTTAAAATGTCTTACGCATATCTTTTTAAGTACATTATTATAGGCGATACAGGTCAGTGGAATATGAACATATGTTTTCCCTGTTTCTATGCTTCTATCCAGGAACGAACACTAGAAAACGGGAAGCATCAAAGATCAAAATGGACGCCATTGATCTCAATGTGGTTTTCAGGATCGTTTGTTCTCAGTGTTTGAATGCTTTGGTTTCTTAATCTAGGCGTTGGAAAATCATGTCTCTTACTGCAGTTTACAGATAAACGATTTCAACCGGTGCACGACCTCACAATAGGTGAGTAAATTCAAGTTTGCTTTTTGTGATATAGAGCGACGATTTTGCGACCGGCGTCATGTTGAAGTTTATTGAAAAGAAATAAGCTTACTTTATAGAAAAGTTAAATTATTACTTTAGCCGTAATTGTGTATAAGGAAATTAGATTATAATTCTTGTGTTTTTTGTAGGGGTTGAGTTTGGAGCTAGAATGATTACCATTGATGGAAAGCAGATCAAACTTCAGATCTGGGACACGGTAAAAACATATCTTTTATTCACCGTTCTTCTCCTAAAAATTCGGAAATTAGTTCTATTTTTTAAAAAAAAGGAAAAGGCTCGTCAGCCATCATCTTTTTGTGGAGTTCTTTTTTTTTAGTTCTTTAATTTTGCAGGGTACATCTGAGTTCAATACTTGAAAGCCACATCAAATTCCATGATAGAGAACAATAGACAAATTATATTGCATCTGAATTGATTTTATTTGCAATGATCACCGTAGTTCATATTTAAGATAGGATAGGAAACTTTTGCATAACATATCTAACTCTGATTGTTTCTCTTTATCATTGAGAAGTTTGACAAATTTTTATTTCAGTGGAATAGAATTTCTATCCACCTGGGCCCGGTTGTTCAAAAGCCGATTAACGCTAATCCCAGGTTAAAAATTAACCAAGGAGTTTATTTCTCTACTCCGAAATGCTTTTCCACCCTGATAGTCGGCAAAACTTTACATTAGAATAAGTTAATCTTGAAAAACAGAAATAAGGAAAAGAAACTCTCATCAAAATGTTGAAAACATAAAACAAAAGTTTACGCTAATCCTGGATTAAGTTAATCGTCTTTCGAACAACCGGGCCCTGTGTTTTATTGCAGCAGTGCATATCGTTATTGGCATATCCTTTCCTGCACGTGACTGCTATTTTTCATTCAAGGAGGACACAGAAGTGTTAGGAAAAAAGAGGAACTATTAGTTTTGCGTGGAAGAAAATCTGTTGGCTCATCTTGATTTTCGTGGATGGTAGTGGCTTTCTCACATCTTTGTTAACCATCTAGTTCTACCGTATAATATTTCCACTGGACACTTTTGGCTAAAATGAAAGATGAGGAGGAATCATTGTATATTTGGGACAGAGGGGCTTGCACCTTGATCAACTATTGGCTAAACTCAAAAGTTGATTTCTCTTTGCTGTCTCACAAATGAAGCTAAAAGTTCATTTGAAGTTTCTCTGTAGCCAATATTTTACAAAGTTGTTCTTAATAATGTTACCTCTGACAATGTTTGTATCTGTAGGCTGGTCAAGAGTCGTTTCGTTCAATCACACGTTCCTACTACCGTGGAGCTGCAGGAGCTCTGTTAGTTTATGATATCACACGGTAAGGGACAAAAACCGTAGACAATAGACTCAAAACTAACTTGTAACTTAATAACATATGTTACAACTGATCTTGATGACCATCAGTGGCATCGCCGTTTTTACATGTTCATGTACTCTAGAAGGCTGCTACATGCTTTGTCTGTAGTGTTTCTGAACCTCAAGGGCATCTTTTTTGTTTAAGAGAATTTACTTATAATTTTAGAAGGAAATTGACATCAGTGTTACTTAAGCCTGAGACTGATCATCTAAAACATTTACAGTATATTCTTAGAAGTCTATTATCAACAATTCAAGGGTAGCTGAAAGTTTCTTCAACATTTTAGGGATTTCATCAGAATATGTCGATTAGGATATTAAATGTTGAAAATTTATTGTTTTTATGTTGCTTTTAATGACACATGACAACTTCCTCTTTGCTGTAACTTTGTCATGTTTAAATAAATACCGTTATTATTGCAATTGTTATTAGTAGTTTTATTGTGATTATTGTCATTGTTATTTAACAAAGCCAAGAAGTAAACTGGACGTTACAATACAATACATGCTTAGCTGACCACTCCCCATAGTGGCTTTTCAGGGCCAGTGAAACACAATCAATGAAATGACAGGAAAGAACAACAACAACAACAACAACTGTTAAGAATCCCAACTGGCCAGAGGCAAAGCAGTTGTGCAGTGGATAAGTTGAACCAGGGACTACCAGGAACAAATTCTATTGGTGGTCAGGACGGGTCTTGAACTTGGGATCTCCGGATCTCAAGGCAAGTGTCCTAACTACTTGGCGCCACTGCCTCCTTGGTGTTTGGATTTGGCTTTGACAAAATGACACGCCTTTAAACCCTGTTTGCACAAGCAGTGGTCTACTATACCATAATTATTTCTGGATTGATTCAGTTTTAATTATGGATGGAGGGCTTTCAGTTTTGTTTCTGACCTCAAATCACAGATCTTTGTCTTGTAGATGTGCTCGACCTTAGCGGTAGTCCACTAGTCCTGGACTAGTGCAAAATGCTTCTGGACTAGTAGAAACGTAGAACCACTAGTCACAGGACCAGTAACTACTTTGTAATTAGTTTTTGCAATGTCTAAAAAAAGTACATTAGGTGAAAACAAAATACACGTCTTGTAAATGTTGCTTCAATGCATTCCTCGCAACATTTCGATCGCAAAAACAGATAGTCCAATGCGAGGACTGAGGCGAGAAGACTAAACAAAGCTGAGGCTGGGACTGGGCACTAAGAAACTCCCAGCCCACCATCAATCTTTGTCTCGCCTGCCCGTGTTCTTGTCATGAAGAGATTAGAGGCCTATTTTTTTAGTTCTAACAACAGAGATTATCCAAACAAACACCATAAAGAGGGTAGTGGAGACGCAGAAAAGACATTGGAGACAAAAGAGAGCAAGAGCAATGAAGCGACCAAGAAATCTTCATATGATCAAGAGGATCGAACCATGAAAGTCAGGCATTTCCACCCTGAATGGAAAAACACTTTTCCTTGGTTTATTTACAAAGTTGGCGAAAAGATATTGCAAATAATATTGCCATGCTGCAATCAGGAAGGACTACCAGAGATTTACTCAGGACTAGTAAATTTTCAGTTCAAGTAGTCCCAGGCCAAGCGATCAAAAAAGTTAAGGTCGAGCACTGGCAGTTCATAAATGCTTTTATGGCAACCCAAAATAATTAACCTCTTACTAACCATGCACGTTAGGTGTACTGGGGAATGTTGGCTCGAGGTCTTGGCAGTGGTCCATACCAAAATGACCAAGGGCCAATGTTCCCCAGTACATTGCCGAGCAGGTGAGGTTAGTTTAAGTTCTTTATTTTATGGCTTGGTTTCTATGAGCGAAGAGGTACTTCTGGTTGTTTCATTCATATTAACCTCTGGAGCTAATTTAAAGATGAGAGGGAATTTCCCTATTTTTGATGGTGCAAACAATTTGGGAGCCCTGTGAGTAGTTGTCATAGGTCTTTTCTCTCTTAGAACAACGGAATAGCAAGTCAAGAGGTGGTGAGAAAAAACCTTAGGTACAGGCCGTTGAGTTCTTTGAGAACGCTGGTCCAATGGGATGTATTCACATTAGATTTTGACCCAAGCAATTCGATTGGTTCCAGGAACTGGTCAGTTCTAACGAACAATGGTGATCTAACCCGAACATCGTGGGTTCAATTCCCACCCTGGTCAGAGTTTTTCTCTGTCCTTGTGTGGGCCCATTTCCATCAGTAAGGGTAATGCTCACATGGTTCATATGGGGTAGAAACTTAGCACTTCACATTACACTCTAATCAGTTAAGTCTGTTCTAATGAGTACTCTGTTTGGTTTACCAACGGGAAGTAGTTCAAACAGGTTTTCAGTTGCTGTCAACATTTCTTCTCGCTGCCACTGGGGCCATAATTGAAACTCTGCAAAGTACGTCTCCGGAATTCGAGGCATTGAATCTAAAAGAAGGGGATTCAACAGTTTATCTTTAAATGCAGTGTATATGCTGTGCTTCTGACTGGCTTCAGGGAATCACTTATCTTTCAAGTCATTCCTTGCAGTTTGTGTGGCGTCTGCCAAAAATCGGAATTTAATGTGCAATTTTCGATTTTCATATTCTACCTCAAAGTTTTATATCTGAATTTGACATCAAAGTAAATAAGACAAATGTACCATAGGAACCCAAGGTGCTCATTTGGTAGGTGTCATGTCACGCAACCAATTCCTCAAAATTATGAAAATTGTAGTAAGCTGTTGATGATCAACCACCAAAGCTTTCATGTAATTTTCAAACTTCTCCATTTGCCTTTGCATTTGTAGCAAATAATCGAACTTAAGTCGTGCTCTGCGCACACAGGCAAATCTACCACTTTTGACAATCTTTCTGCCAATGTTTCAATAGCATCTTTGACATTTACCCCTGCCAAGTGCTGCCAGATTACACCCACAAGCCCGACTGTACACATCTGGTGTAATAATCTTTACTGGAGTTTTCTTTGTTTTGACATGAGTTCTGTGGAGCGTGGATTCTAACATAACTTAGCTCACGTGCAAAAAACCAGTTTAAAGCAACCGACTGTCAGGATGTGTCAGTTTTTTCAATGTCAATCAAACAGGCATGGAACTGAGGTGCTTAATGGTTTGAACCAGGGGTGTTTTCTCTCCACTTTGTGACGAGAGAGAGAGAAAAATCCTCTGGCATCCAGGATAGTAGTTAGTTAGAGAACACAATAAAGAAAAGAAAGGGTAAGACGATGGTTTAATCTAAGAAGTGCATACGGTAGTTGTATTTTGCATGTCATTTTTGTTAGGCTTATGTCCAACAGAACAGCATATATTGCCTGCACATAGCAAGTTATGCAAAAGGAAAAGAAATGAAATCCTGTAGCCATTCACAACAATAATTTATATATCTGGGACTTTTCTGTGCACTTTCATGGTATTGCAACACTTTGTTTGTTTGTTGCAGGAGAGACACATTTAATCACCTAACAACATGGCTGGAAGATGCAAGGCAGCATTCAAGTTCAAACATGGTCATCATGCTTATTGGAAACAAGAGGTGAGTTGCTTGTTTTTGTAATTGAAGTATATTGGTACAGAGATTGTTTGAATTAGAAGATTAGAAGTTCAGAAAAAAATGTCAGGCTCCGGTATTCTGGTATTCAGGCTCCAAACTTTAGATTTGTTAATTTTTTGTCTTTGTTTGTTCTAATAATGTTGGCTTGCTAAATGGGATACTCCACTTCAAATGGACCCTGTTTGTAAGGGGCAGATGGGCAGATACTTGCCTTGGACAGAAACTTTCCACTTTGATAAAATCTTTAGATTTTCTGCAACATGTTACGTGACTACAGAATTTTGTTGGATGCAGCCAAGAGTAGTTGCATAATGTTATGCTTGAGTCAATTAATTTTATTCCAATGAGTTCCAACAGTATTTTTGCTTTTCACAAAAAAAAGCTATCTAGGGCACATAATGGACTTGCTTGTAAGATGAGGTTTTGGTTAATGGAGGCCTTGTAATGTACAGAATCCCGTTGTCAGTCTTGGTTGTAAAGTGGTGTATTTTTTTGTCCACAGTGATCTTGAGGCACGTCGTGATGTTAGAAAAGAAGAGGTAGATGTTTGATATAAATTATAAATTAAATTGTAATCTGCTGTTCAGTTATTTTCGCTATGTTTGTCATGTTAATAGACCAACATCCTTGTTTGATTTATGAAGAGTCACTTTCTTATGAATTTCATTTTGGAACAGTTCACTGTCTCACCCACCATCACTTTTTGGGAGCTGATCCCAAGTATCCATTATTCATCTTTAGCAGTCTTGAACTTAGTTCACTTCAGATGAATTGCATCACATCCATGGTTCTTACCAATAACACTTGTTTCATAGGGGGAAGCTTTTGCCCGTGAGCATGGCCTTATTTTTATGGAAACGTCTGCCAAGACTGCAGCAAATGTAGAAGAGGTAAATGATTTTCCTGATAGCATGGCTCCAAAATATCAATTGTTGGTTTTCACTCACGTGATCAACAGCCATATTTTTCAACGAAAACAAAAGAAAACGTTTGCATAATAATAGAGTTGAATTCCCGGAGGATTTGGTCGGGGCACCAACATGGCCGCCGTTTCTTTGTTTAGGGGCTCCATCATGGCGGCTGTGACGTCATGTGAAAAGCGAGAATAATTTTGCGAGTGTAATAAGTTGTCCTAGGGCTGTCAATAAATTTGAAAGTAGAAGGCCTATAATTAAAAGTGAGCTTTGCTCACTTGACTGAGGACGGAAAGCATTCTTTCTTTATTCAGTTAAATGTTCCAGGCGTTCCACAACATTAGCACAAACGATTTTGTCAGGATTTCTCTTGTTTAATCTCCGTAAAATATGCTGTCGATTCCACTCAAAACAGGGAAAAACGGGGTGTTTTAAAGGTTTCTTTAATGATAATTTAACAAGTGTAAGATTTTCCATCTTTATTGGTGGTAAAATGAGACGAAAGTAGCCAGCTGAAGATGGCTTACCAGCCTGCAGTTTTGGCCGGCTACAAGCCCATAATTATTTGACAGCCCTGTTGTTCCCTGGTAACCACTTTTTATTGCATCGATCTCAAAGACTCTCTGTCGAACGGCATACTTTGCGCACCTCGGCTCAGGTTTGGTGGACCACGAAACACATCTATCAGGGGCACCCAACGGCAATATAGTTCAAAACCACTAAACATAGCATTGTTAAACGTATTTAGTATTTGAATGGTAGAAATAGCCATATTTTTATCCCCTAAAAATTTTTCATCTGTTCGGATTTCCTAGCTGAAAGTCTAGTGATCCGAAAATTATAGGGATCAAAAGTTACATTTTCGAAAATTTCAGCCACAAAAAATCTCCTGATATATCTAGGTGACCTTTCTAGGGTAAAAATCCATTAAAAATGGGCAATTATACCATATTTTAGATGTTCGAAAATCCTAGGACAGGGAGGCGAGCAAGAAATTTTTCAACAAAGGTTTCGAAAATTCTAGTTCTAAAATCGTTTTCCGAACAGATATTTTCCGAAAATTGACGTTGGGTGCCCCTGATGTATTGAATCCATCGCAATCGGAGGCATATCGTTCGAATTTAATGCTGGATTAGTATTATATTAATAGTGTTATTATTCCCTTGGCCTTGCATGTATATATATTTTATAGCTAATCGGTAGTTTTGTTGATAATCGTTATTATTATACATTGGTGTCACAAGCTCGATTTTGATTGGCTGTAAGCACGCAGCTAATAGACCAATTTCGATATATTAAAATTCAGTCCGAAACAAAAGGCATCAGCTCGAGGCTCTGGGGAATAAATATAAGGATTTGTATGAGTTTATTCCCCAGAGCCTCGAGATGATGCCTTTTGTTTCGGACTGAATTTTAATATATAGAAATTGGTCTATTCTTGCTTGCTCTGTTTCTCTTACGTCATACCTACAGACAATAGATTTTATATATGTAGAATTGACGTCATACCTACAGACAGTAGTTTTATGCATGCAGAAGTGACGTCACCTAACACACTAACCAGCAGTTCGATCAGTTTTGTCATGGTGGAGCTCAGCTCAGGAATATGCATAATAAAACAGTTATTGAATTCGGTTTTCGCATGTTAGCGATAATTATCAAGGCCTCAGCCTTCCGCTTCAGCAGATAACACAAACTTTGGCCTTGATAATTATCGCTAACATGCTCAACCTCATCCAATAATTGTTAATTGATATATCGGCCGCGAAATTCGCCATGTCAACGGTGAAATACACCAGTGGATAATTGAGCAGTTGGACCGTTATGAAGAGACGATGGCAGCATGCAGATATATCCAAATGAAGTCCTCAAAGATCTGAGCCACGGAAGTCACTTAGGGATCAGTGGACTTCCAGTTTCATTTGCTGATTCAAAGTCATTGTTTGTACTGAGTGAGCTACATTTGTTCTCCTCTGTGTTTGATTAAATGGTTTTGGAAGTTGTTCAGGAAATATTGATCTTATACGAGACAACCTATGGCTGAAATGATTTTGTCTTCTAAAGCTTATGTCGGGGTCAAACGTTCCTGGTATTGACCAAAATGAGCAAGCTGTTCTTGTGCGTGACTCGATTGCAACGGTTGCAGCAGAGTCTTTATGAACAACTGATTTGCCACAAATTGTATAGTATCGACCAAATTATAGTATTTTTTTTCATATTGTTATTAAAAAAAACAAACCTCCAGGCCATTTTACAAGAACGAAGAATCGAAGACAAAAGTATTTATGGATGTCTGTTTTGTATTTGAATCGCTGTCGCTGTCGCGACTCGGGCCGCGTTGGGTTAGGAAACTCGATTATCTTTGATTATCTTTGAGCAGCGCTTTGCTTTATTCATTGGAAATTAACATTTCTATTCTTCAAGCCAACTTTTCCTCGGTTCGCTTGTAGGAAAGGGCACAAATTGTCGCTTATTTTCTCCCGAGTGGCTACATCAAGCAGAATAAAAACAAACAAACGCGCGCAAAGCATGCCGTTCAACAGAGAGTCTTAAATGGTATCTAGTTTCACCTCAACTTATGAGTACATACATGTAGCTTTTATTTTAATACATATTTTTAGAATTTTAATCACTCCACATAAGGCAAACACATCTAATAAAACATATCTTGCCATTTTCTCCTAAAACAAGATGCTTCTTTTTAAAAGCGTTTACTCGGAATACCATGTGGCACAGAAGTAGGGTGATACATTTTGGAAGAGAGAGTTTTTGAGTGATATTCAAATTTGCCAAGGACGGAACAAAACAAGTTAATTTTTCTGCAGCCAGTTGAAGTCTTAGGTCGCGGGTCAGCTTTTTGAAGAAATTAAAATGTTGAAGTTTAAATTTATCTTGCAAATCCGACATGACATCTGTTATGTAGAAATCTCTACCCTTCACTGTTTACCCATTACCCTTAACCCGCGGAAAAGGTCTTCTGCCGCAAAGGTTCGAAATTAACAGTGTTGTAAATAATGCGGCCGGTGACCTCCAGCTCTAGGTATGTAACATAGTCTAACATGGAGATCGTGAAACTATCAATTAATTAAAAGACAAAAATTGATCATGCTCGTACAAAGAACAGCTGAAACTAAGAAATTTCGGCCATTTACAACATACCGCTGCGGAAGTTCCGTACTAGTGATTTTGTCATGTAGTCAACAGGCAAGATTAGAGTAGATATCTTATTCATAACATTTCCAGAAGAATGAATCCAGTATTTTCACTTTTTAGTTGCATTGTATCAGTTGCGTGATTTGCTATCACGTTGAACATGAGTTTTGAGAT
>NC_090892.1:42348763-42401263 GCF_036669925.1 Montipora capricornis
TATTGCCAAAACTCAACAGATAATCCCGTGTCTCCCACATTTTCTGTTACTGAATGAACATTCAAGTAGACCCGACGAGATCTAACCACGCCTCTGCCATGTTGAATTCGAAAATAAGGCCGCGCGCAGTTGTGGAATACAGCGTTAAAATTTTTCTCCACAGTCCTCCGAATTACGTCACCAGATCACCTGATTGTCAAGGCTACTCTAGCGACCGTTAACACGTTAACACGTGCAGAAGAATTAATCAATCGTCTCTTTAATGTGACCTCAATCTAGAGGGAAAAAATGCCAAGAAAACACCTTACAAAAGAAAGTTCACTGAAACGTCATCTTCAGTAAGATGATGCCCTTGAGTGTGCGGAGATTCAAGAGAGCACCATGGAAACTGAATATATGACTATGTAGCCTGTTCCAGGCTCCTAGATAGTAGGGAAAGGGAAAAAAATGCTTGAGCCCTCACTCGCTTTCCCCACGCAGTTGTTTTCGTTTTCCCGACTACCTGGGAGCCTGGAATAGGCTAATGACTCTGTAGGTGGATGATTCTTCTCGTTAATATAATTTGCTTCTGTGTCGTTGGGTACTTGGAGGGGAGATCGAAGTCCTCATCCCTGGAATACAGTACACCGTTCATAAACCTAAACCGCTCTGATCGTCGTCCTCGTTTTGATGATATAATGGCGATAAAGGGTCTTTGAAAGTGATTCAAGATTTCATAACTCGCAAATGAATTATAAGCCCGCGAAAACGTAAAGGAGTAATTCTCCGTGGCGAACGAACTCCTGAACTCTTACCGACAAGAAACCATTTCGCATGCTGCATCAGACTAAACTAATCTCTTTATTTACGTGTGGCTTCAAATTTAACTTCTGCAAAAAAACTACACAAAACGTGCTAGCTGAAAGTTTAAAGAAAAAGTGACAAAATAGATCTTTTTCTGTTGTTGAAAACTATAGCTGCCTATTAATCACTTGCCATGAAGAACACAACTAAAACCTCCTGCCATCTTTATGAAAACTGCTCGGCGAGTGTCAAATTTTAAACCACCTATCCAAATTAGTTGAGCTCGAATATTACACAACACGATGAAAAATCTCTCAAAAAACCTATTAGAGGCAAAAAACCCTTCCTAATTCGTTGCGTGCGTGAAAACAAGAAACCCAATTCGTGTCAAATCAATCATACGCAACAAAATAAATTTCTCACTTGAGTTCAGGATCAAGCCCTTTCCTTAAGAATCTTTTCCTTAAATGATGAAGCAAAAAATGGACAACAAGCTTTCTTTCAAATAATAACTCTTGACTAACAAGAATTAGTGAAATTTCCAATTGTTTTTTTACCTGAAGACTGTGCAGAGTTGAGTACAAATAAATATAAATAGCCATACAAATGACAGAGATCACAGATCAACTCAAGGTGTTCGATTCCTTCTCTCTCCATATCCAAAAGGAAAAAGTTACCAGAGAATTTTCCATTTGGTTTCAGTGTTGTACATACTGAACATCACACTAATATTGGAACTATAGCTCACTTTGATACGGCTGGAAGAGGTCCATTACTCGTCGCTTATTACGATTCCAGATATTTATTTTTCACCGCCTGTCTTGTAGCCTCCTACGCAGATACTCTTAGGGCTTCTTCACGCGTTCCTCCCCCACGAGAGTTCGCTGAAACGAGCCACACATTCTTTTCCCTTTGTTAAGTAACTGTCATCTGGAAATCACGTGCGGGTTGCATAGAAAGGAATCGGCGCTGTGCAGATTACTTCCCTGGGAGCGTCAATGCGTCAACTTCTTCTTTGGATGAATCATGAAACCAAAATATTCCTCAGAAATATTAATTGTGTTTACTTCGTGGGGTATGCATTGCACTCTCGCGAGTCAAAATGCGCGTGCCAATCAAGGGTATGGTGTTATTTTATCTAAAATTGAAAGCGCCGGTTATGGATATATAAAAATACAAATAAAAATATTAAAGCATTGTATTTGAACTGCACGAGAACATTATCTTCAAGCGCAATGAACGCAACTAGGACTGTAACGAGAAGAAAGCTTGAAAATATCCATCACGTGTGAGCTTGAAATTTTCAGGCTGCTTTTGGCAATGATCGTCTCTAAAAATTGATTTAATGTTTTTGAGTTGCGAACCGATCGTTCGTACTCAGTGTTTCTTGAATTCTTCGATTTGAAAAATAAAGCAAACTTTGAATCAGTTCAACCGAAGGACCACAAGAAATGGGGTTATTCGAACGATACGTCTCCATTGAAATACCGCTGAAAGAAATGTAAATATCATATCAATCCCAAGCGAACGCCGCAAACAGGTTTGAAACGTACGGGAGCAAAATGTTTCAAACATACGAATTCTACCATATTCATTATGTGAAGAGCCGCAAACATCTAAGCCAAAGCATGAAATTTATACGCTACAGTTTCTCTTTGATACGAATTTAAGTCAGCGATTTTAAATGCCCAACACACGAGGCCCATTTTCTTGCAGTGACCGTGCGCAAATTTTCTAAGGGTCCAAAGTCCACTTCCAGAATCTGGAAGTCCCTTGTGATTGGTCTACATAAGTTTCGGCTCGTTTCAGCAGACGCTCGTGGGGGAGGAACACGTGACGAAGCCCTGAGAGTGTCTGCGTGGGAGGCTACCTGTCTTGTTTATGACGATCCATTCTTGAGCTTCATAAGGGTGTACTTTGTGAATGAAATGACATGTGAAATGAATCATATGCTGAACTGCGGATATGAAATCAAGTAAAGCTATGATCCTCGCAGTTATGAACGCAATTTTAGCAATTGCGTAGAGAAGCCTTGTTTTAAGATCCACTAAAACGCCATTCGCCTTACATCGACTTCGACGCCATTGCAGGTTAATTAAATATCCTATTGTGTCCACCGGATAAAATCTACGCATTTTGACTACCCTCTGAGACCTACCAAAGATACGCGCAGAAGTCTCTAGGCACGTGACGTCATCAAAATTTAAAAAATAAGGAATTATCAATCCTTTTGAGATTTTAGTTTCGTTAGTTATTAGAACAGCTGAAGACTTATCTCTTCACAAATTTTCAGTTTGATAGGGCTTTTCATCTTGTGGTAAAGCAAGGTTGAATTTCGAAGCTTTTGCGTTACACGATACTAAAATTGCGGCAGAGAATGCTGTCACGTATAAAATTTTAAAAAGTGACTTACCCAATGAGGCAGGTCTGTTCAATCTGAACAGTCCTTGTATGAGAATAAGTACTCACATAGCTGTGTGTATGAGCCCTCAGAAGATGACTGCAAGCTTTTTATAGCAAAACTTGATGACTTATGTTTTTGTTAGCTTCCGGCCGCCATATTGCTCCTCAGAGGGACACAAACATGGCGTCTCCATACAAAGCCTTATAAATTTGAGAACAACATTTCTTCGAATATCTCCCTCACGAAATATCGCACAGACCTAAACCTTTGCGAGACTGTTTGAATATTTATCTTCTTTTACTACTTTTCTTGACTTTATTTGTTGAATGGTTTTGATGATGGATGGCGTGACAGTGAAAACCGGCAATACTTAGCAGGGGAGTGGCAGGAAAGACGCTATTGCGCAACTTTTCCGATTTCAGATTTCGACTGGATTGCCATACCTGGAAACCCAGTAATAAAAAAAGGGGGAATGCCAACTCACTTTTCACGTCCACGCGAAGCAGGCAGGTCTGAGACGCTCGTCACAGAATGGTCTCATTGGGTCATTGGGTCAGATGGACTTCTGGGATTCCAAACTTCCTGCACAACGTGTTTATTCCTTTGGGCTGCGAGGAGGCGCTTATGAGGCTGTTTTGTAAAGAGCACAGTGGTAAGTTCCATCTTTTGATCGTTTCTTGTTTACCTGTTTCCAAAGCTGTTCCCAAATGCACATTTACCCGTGTTTACTCTTTTGCATTGTGAGCTCTTTTAGCAGCTGTGTTCGTTGTTGAAACTTCGGAGACTTTAATATTACAAAATTGGTTCGAATTCACGACGGTGTAGTATTATTGAATTCTCCTTGATTGAAACAATGGTGTAAGTGAGACTTACTCCTTCGAAAATCCGTACATACGAACTATCTGTATCCCGAGACTACTGACGCCTAAAGAAAGCATCGTTGCAATTGAGTATGATGTAGAACTAGAATCTGGTGTGGAAAACGGGCCTAAACATTCGAGAGTTTCTTAGGTTTATGGTACATGTCTTATGACCAGGAAGGAGGTTTTGAAACTTGTTCTGTTTGTTGTGTAGAACTTCCTTAAGTAATCTATCAACTAATTCCTGGAAGGGCTAATGCTCACATCGTCAACTTGCAAATCTTTCTTATCCACTCATTTGATAAACTAAATTTTAATGATACAAGGGACAGCGAGGCCTGATTTAACCAATGCCTCATCATGTGGGCAGAAGGGAAAATGATGTGAAGATCCCACTTTTGTACTCGTTCAAGCTTTGCTGGAAAGGCAGATGGGAAGACTGTCACAAAAGAAATTGTGCATGCATATATACCTCATGATAAGGCCCATGCAAGTGCAGGAAAATTGAACTAGCTCATGTCTACCAAGCCAGAGTGTTCAAGCTGAGATAAACTGCACTGTATGAAAGTGCTTCTTAGCTTTCTTGATAAGTTCCTTTAGAAACATGGAGGTGTACTATTTTGGTACTGGTAACATAGTTGATAGGAATGCCATGAACAGCAACGGGACAGAATGAGATGTTTCTCTTACAGCTAAAGTTTACACACATTTTCATAAGCTTCACCTCCTTCATTTAAAATTCCGTGGTTGCAAACTCGGTGAGGGTGTTAACAGTGTCCTGAATGTGACTATCTTGAGTTTTTTCCTAATGGCCTCTGAAAATTTAATAGTGTCATGACCATAAACAGCCATGGCCTCAGTTTTGTACATTGAGGAACTCCCCCCTGGAACTACCTTTTATTCCAAGCATTTCTTGCCAAGCTTTTCTTGCAGTTTATGTGAAGCAAGGAAAGCAGTGGTGCATGGGAGCATGTTCAAAAGTCAAACCTAATTCAGTCTTGCCAAATTGCAAACAAATTATACCACATTGCAGATAATCCAGATACATTAAATTAATAATGTAAAGTTTGGCACAACGGTAGCATTTCCTTTGAAACCAAGTCTAGCTGCTGCTGTGTGCTCAGCACAGCCAAGCTGTCCTGCTGAACTGAAGTATTCAAAACTTAATTCTTTTTTTAAACTTTGTGTGGCAGATTGGTGATGTTTCATAAAAGCCTTGGTCAGGGGAGATGACTTGAACACAAGATCGCTCATTTGTAACTGATGAGTAAAATTGTGGAGTCTTTCAATGATTGTTCTGAGCTTTTGCATCCAAAGAAGTTGAGTGGTTTTCAATTACACTTTAAGATTTTGGGTAGCTGTGATGGTCTTGAGATTGTGTATTTTTTTCCCAATTTCAATTTTTTAAATTTTTTTAAATTGTAAACTCATGCTAAATATATATATTAATTTACAAGAAGAAAAAAACAAGAAATTTAAAGCAATGAATAACAAATAATAATTACAAAGACACAAGCTAGAAATACAATATTTGTGTGTAAGTTTGGGACACCTAAAATAGTAGAGACTAATCAAGTAGGTGCCCCAAATTGAAAACATGAAAGATAAAGGAAGGAAATATCCAAAAAAAAATTTAATTATGTTAAAAGTATT
The DNA here is from genome assembly GCF_036669925.1 of Montipora capricornis. Lineage (NCBI taxonomy): Eukaryota > Metazoa > Cnidaria > Anthozoa > Scleractinia > Acroporidae > Montipora > Montipora capricornis. The sequence goes on from NC_090892.1 coordinate 42,354,464, forward strand.
GCTTCATAGAATAAATATTAGAGAAAAAGGAAAAAAATCGATGAATCAAAACAATCAAGGAGGAAACTTATGTAGCCATCAATCATTTACTCTTACCGTAATGTTTTGACGAAATCTATACAAGGATGTAATTATTTTGTTTAGTAGTTATAGGCAGTGCAGAGACCAGAGACCAGCGCCAGTAAACTGAAGAGACCGAATGCCATATTGGGGTGTATTAGCTTGGTTTATAAACAAATTTAGGTTTAGAGACTAGCAAGTAGGGTAAGAATGAAAAGGAGATATTAAATTAAAATAATTATTAAAGTAAGAGGGAGTCATTTGATAAAACCACTCAAAGGTAAAGACAAGAATTTCAAGTTTTATAATGTCATGGTTTAGTGGACGGCTTTATTTTGGCCTTTGAGAGCTTCTTTCGAGGAACATGAGTGTTGACAAGTTGGGAGATTTGATCATAGAAAATATTGAATTTTGGTTTAACATCCAAATCTGAAGCAGAAATGTCTGTCCAATCAAGGAGCAGGAAGTCATTAAAACATTCCTCTTCATGAAATTTGGAGCAATCATATTTATAACAGTTTAAGGTCTTGAAGTTAACTTTAAATAAATAACCTTACTCGCCCACTTTACATTGTGTGCCCACGTTACTTCAGTTGCCCTTTTCAGGACCTGAAACTCTGAATTATATGACTGTGTAAAGTAATCTGTTTCCATCAGACATCAAATGGGCCATATAATTCTGTTTTTCATTGGAAAATAAGCTATGTTTATTAGAATTTGAGTTTCTAATATTATTTATGTATGACTTGCTCTTTGCAACATGTTATCGAGTGGAAACGGAATTGTTGTTGAACCATCTGCTCTTGGAATGGCAGTAAAGAGTACTGAAATTGCAAGCTTGTGTGTCAGGAGGTCAGCTTGTGTTTATTTACAGGAAGAACAAATTGTTGTTGGATTCAAGCATGACCCATTTGAAGACTAGGTAAACTTGAAAAAGAAGAAATTCTAGGAACGTAAAGTAAGAGCATTTCACGTAATGTTACAAATGTGTATTGCGTGCTCCACACTGAAAATTGCTTTAGTTTGCTTTGTACTCACTTATTGCTAACCGCTTGTATTTAGCTTATTTACCAAGTAATGCGCTGGCAGCAAATTAAACTATCTCGCCTTGTTGTTTCCATTGCAAACTGCTTGGGTATAAGATAAATATGGGTTGCTTGCTTATGAATTAAGGTCCAGTTAAAAGTTCAAAGAACTAACTACCACACGCAGAAATTGTATTTCCCTCTTGAATTCACGGCAGACGTAGCTCCACACTTCATAGAAAAGTGCTGGACATGTGCTGTTTTTCTGATTGAGGATCTTCGAAGTGTTTTTTATTTCCCTGACAAGATGGTTTTATTTTTTCTCTCGAGTGCAAGAATAACTCAATGTTACTTGCCCATATATGGAAGTAGACGCTACAAATTCCCGGATAACAACAACAATGCAAAGTTGGTGAGGAAGGTTTTTTGAGATCATCAACAATTAAAAATTGACGAAGATGATCAGATATTTTTGAAACTAAATTGCCACTAATATGATTCACAGTAAAAGTATTACGTAGCAAATATATTATCCGTCAGGCTTTACTCATGGTACTGGATAGAGAATCAACTCAAGTGTCTTTATAACCAGCAAATTTGCAAACGATAGTTCTTGGTTTAGGAGTACCATCCCTTTTTGTTGATCGGCCTGTACGATGAGCTCGTTGAATGCCTGGCATAGATTCGAAATTCAACTTGTCAACAAGAACCTTCTTCACTTTCTCTTCTGTATCTGGTCAGGTTTACCCACAATCTTCTACCACACCTTCAAAATGAAGATTCTTCCTTGAGTATCAATCAACTTGAGATGTTCTTTATGGTCAGAAACATCTTTTTGACTAAACTCTAATCTGGCTTTCAACGCTGCAACATCCTTGACTAGACCATTGATACGCAAGGTTAGATTTGTAACAACTGATTCCATAAAGGATTGAAGAATTCACTCTTGGGTTTTGAAAAGTTCACGAAGTACACCCAAAGAGATAGCTTCTGGCAAATCACCAAGTATTTGGAGATTGAGGGTTACAAATCTTTCACTCATCAGGCATAATTAATGAGTGGAAGCAATACTATAAAAGCTTAATTAACTTAATAGATTCAAAAATTACTGAGCTAAGCAGGAGCAAAAAAAAAACACATGTGTGTCGTTATCGCTGACGGCTAACGGCTGACAGCTGACGGCTCAAGTTCTAGAAAACCATTGCAAATATGTTACCTTCACATTGGTCCATGAATCTGAATGCTTAATATACACATTTGATTCAAAATATGTATTTGTTTTAAATGGTGGATGCTGTTACTACAGCAAGGTAGCTGTGATGTAAAATAGTGATCATGGAGTATTGATTGTAGACATCTTATTCATAGGTGAAGAGGTCCTTATCAGGGAAATCTGTTAGAAGCCCTCTACAGCTCCCTCTCTCATTTTTCTCTTTGTAAACTGGCAATTTTACACGCTCAAGTCTCTTTGCAGAACATCTCTTTGTGATTTCCCTTATTTCTTACCATGGCAACATAAAAATAAATGTCTTCTTGGAGTCTACAGAACCTAAAATGATTACAACAAAGTAGAATGATAAGTTTTGCTAGAAGTTTATGGTTAGCAACAGGTCAGTTTTTAAGGTTCCATTTCAATGTTCAACTACATGGAGTGTGACAGAATCTCATGACTCATCACAAAACACTATTTACATCAACCAAATTGTGTTTTACACTGTTACTTTTTGTTGTTGCTTAATCAGAATTAAGTGTGCAGATGTTTGTTCTCCAGGCTATCTCCAGTTCACTTCATTCCTGAAAAGTCAGGGCAATGTACCAGCAGGAGCAACTGAAATTAACACTATTTTACATTCTACATGTATTTACCTGCTTTGTGAAGTTCACATGCCATGTCTTGGATGGCATGCCATTTCCCAAACAACCTCTTGTCCTAATTTTAACTCTGAATAAGTACTGTTGCTCAAATGTACAGTATTGTTTTCCATTCTTTGAAACTTCTCTTCTCATTAATGTATAATTGTGTTTAAACTCACCATAATAATTATGCCTATGAGTAAAAGTAGAATTGGACAGAAACTTCAAAAGATGAATATATATTAACCAATTGAACACTACACTACCGTACAATACAACAACAACAATAATACTTATCATTATTATTATTATTATTATTATTATTTGTTTGTTTTAATGACTGATATTATCTGCATATAGATTTTTTAATAAGAGTGGTTTTTCTTTAAGGACATTATCTTTACATGTATTTCCAAATATTTTTTTAGTCAGTATACGATTATGACATGAATTTTTCTTATTACAAAATGAGAATATCATCATAATTTTAGGACAGTTGTTTTGTTTTCTTTTGAAAATTGTGCTTGAAATTGTGCTTGAAAACAGCTCTATTGTGCTTCATAATGGTCTCTTTTCTAATGGAAATGAATTTTGGAATATGTTAATAAAGGGATTATGTTATTATTATTATTATTATTATTATTATTATTATTATTATTGTTGTTGTTGTTGTTGTTGTGGTTTCATGGCACAACTGTTGTTGTATGGGGCAATAACTAATTGTTCACATGCATGTACATGTACATTCTTTTGGTAGAAGACGAAACTCGTTCATTATGAAATTATGATGGTAATGAATGAAACTCGCATGGAAAATGTCTAAAATGCATAGAAAAATGTCTTCCTGTTTCAATAAATCTGTTAGAGTAAAACAGTGCTATGCTATCAGAATATTGGTTTAGACTTTGGTTATGAGATGCACACCACATTCAAATATTTTCTGGGAACAAGTCACAAGTTTATGTCATAATTAATCTGTAAAAAACCAAATACAAACAAGAGAAAATTAAGGTCATTGGTTGTTTTCAGATATGGTGGTTTTGAAAAGAACAGAGGTGTCGCTGAAAAGATGGGTTTTTTATTTTACGCTTTATTTGTCTTCACTTTACTTTTAGTCTTGATCTCAGTCTCTTAACTTGTCATTTGTCCCTGTTTCCCCTCCTTTTTTAACTGATTTGTCCTCAGTGCTAGTGAGTGTGTTTGATGTACATGTACCACAGGACTTGAAGAATTTGGGGTACCAAGTGTGCCAGTATTTCCTCAGGCTTTCTTGAATCATGGTTGGACCAACTCTTTTCTTGCCACTTGTTTCTCATCATCCAATATAATGTAGGTAAACGAACCGTTTACCACCCAGGCTTGCTACTGGATTTGCAAACTTGCCTTAAATGGCTTGTTAATGGCCGCTTTTGGAGGAGGTGCAGGATCGATTAAGTTTCCTGCACCCTTTAGGTGTAACTGCAACATGACATTCTGCCTCACCAGGAGAATATTTCATGGTGTCAGGTGACCAAGTCAGGAGTCCTCATTGCTGGATAATTCCCTGGGAGTTTTCTTCTTTTGTTGTACACATATATAGTTAGAGTTTGTGTTTCAGTTGAAATAAGACCACTCTGTGTGTGAAAACAATAAAATATTACATGCATTTACCCAAGTGCAGGTCACATTCACTTGAATGTCATTGCCTTGGCAAAACTGCTTGGTTTTTATGTTGATTTATCCTGTCACCATACATGGGGGAAGCACTGTCATTGACCTACCTGAACCATTTCAGAATTAATTACTAAGGTGCAAGTGATTGCTCAAATGCAAACCCATGGCCCTTGGTGCTATTGCTCTAATTTTGATCTACAGCACCACGGTAACAGGTACAAATGTATAGCAATGGTTACTTTTACTGGTGATAATAACAAATTCATCCCCAACAACACACCTCCAATACGTTATCCGGTTCGCTACCAGTGCATCAGCTGACACAGACAGGGAGTGAATAACTTGAAAGTACAGTATTTCAATGATGAACCACATCTGAATATTTAACAGAAATCTGTAAACAAAGCAACCACTTTATGATTATTTTTTCTCAAACACTAGCAGCCATTTTGAGATCATTGGTGGTGGTTTCTAGTCTCTCCTGGCTTATGTTTGTTTTGTGTGGATTGTAAAGGAGAAAAGACTAAAAAGGGTTTGAAGGAAAATGGAGAATGGGTAGTGTGCAATGTTGATGATATTGGCTTTTTTCATGCTCATTAGTGGTAGTTCTCTCTTCAGCTGCACCTACAAACTCGCTCTTGCATGGAAAATATTTTTGAAACTTCTAATTGATTACTCAACCGAATTGTCAGTCAAGTTACTAATTGAAAGCTAAGAAAGTCTGATTTTAAATTATATTTGCTTGTGATAGACTGGTTGAGGATATCAGTCATTATTTGGAGTTATGTTACGGTCACGCAGTCTCAAATCAGACCCCCCTCCCGTTCATTTCTGTCCCTTTGATGGGAATGGTCGTCTTCAGCTTTAGGCAGTATGTTGGGACGTCCAAGCTGGGTTCAGCAGAGCCAGCTGTATGACATCTTCTAAGTGAGGGGCCAGTTCAGCACAACTTGCACATTGTACATCCAGTAGTGCATCCTGCAGTTCCCTCCAGGTGAGAGTCCCATTTTCAACAGTCCTGTTGAAGGGGTTTTTTAACAAGACCTACCATCCGCTGAAACTGACCATCCTACCATTCAGCCCTGCTTAGGTTGAACTGCCAGTTGATGTTTATCCTAGAATAGAATAGAGTAGAATCTTTATTATTACACGATACGAATTAAAGCTAAAAAGTGTGTGGGGTTGTGTACTTACCAGGCCAATTAAAAACTATTAATTATAACTAAAACACATTTCTAAAAACATGCTAATAGATTACAATTCTTAAAATGTGAACTACTAAGAAACTAAGAAATGAAACAGTCTTAAGTGATTACAGTGTAATGTGAAGTGCTAAGTATCTACCCCATATGAACCATGTTACCAGGGTGGGAATTGAACCCACGACCTTCGGGTTAGATCACCGCTGCTCTACCGACTGAGCTACTAGGTCAGACAGGAGCAAGTCGCGGGAACTGACGATGAAACATTTAAAATTTTTACTTCTGTACTTAAAAATACGTGTGATAAGTTAATCTGTTCCTAACCATTAAACCCGATAAACCAGAGAACGTAAAGCTCCTGAAGTGATCATTTCTCCTGAGTAGTCTGCAAAGTTTCTTGAGGTCAATACTACCTAAATTTTTGACATAAAGGTTAACAAAGTTCCATACCACTAAACCTCGATATACCAGTGAATCTTTTAACAATCTAGTATTGAATCCAGATGTCGTTATTGCTTCTTGATCTCTTAGTGAATAGCTACATTCCCGTCTTATGAATATGCTATTAATTAGACACTCAGGTAGTGAGTTGAAATTTGTAATCTTAACTGATCGTATCCCATCCCGCGGCTTTGAGAGCTTCACTATCTTTGGATAAGTTGTAGACAAGTTTTGCTGCTCTACAGTGAAGTTTATCAATTGAGTACAAAAGATCTGAATTTGTACACGAACCCCATAAAATAATACCATACTTCACAGAAGGTAATATTACACCAACATAGAACTTTGAAAGGACCGTGGGCACTTCAATGAGTTCATTTTGTTTGCAATGTTTTTCTTTAGTTCTAGCATATGTGGTATCCAAGTAAGCTTGTTTTCCACGATCATTCCAAGAAGACGAGCTTTTGTGACATAGCTTAATACCAATTTACCCAAAAGTACTGGAGGTAGTGCTCTTATAATGGCTTGTGTACTAATTAACATAACTTCGCTCTTAGTGAGGTGTTAGGCGGTTTTTTAGGTACCACCTGTAGACCTCATACAGTTTTCTGTGTAAAGAATCAATCGCTACATCTGCAGACTCTCCGATGAAGAAAATTGACGTATCGTCTTGGTACATAAACAGAGATCCCATGGTTATCATGGTGGGTAGATCATTATTAAAATAAAGTGAACAAAGTAGGGCCTAAAACAGATCCCTGTGGTATTCCAGTTGTTACTGGTAACATGTCAGATTTGGCTGCATTAAGCAAAGTGAACTGCATTCTACCGCTCAAGAAGTGCGTAATCCAATCTAGCAACATGCCCGTAATACCAAAACAATTATATTTCAGCTTCTTCTCTAAGATTTCGTGTGATACACTGTCAACGGCTTCTCTGAAGTCCACAAAAGCTACTGCGACAACGTCCATATTTCTGTCAGATGTACAAGGAAGAGCTCAGTCGAGTAGCCATGTCAGTAAGCCCATTGCTCCTCTCTGATTAACTTATTGTCAACAAAAGCGGCTGCACCAGTCTATCTTTTATTTCTACTTCCAGAAACTTACTTGGTATGCTTAAAAGGGAGACAGGTCGATAATTTCCACAATCTGTTTCATCATCCTTTTTGAAAAGCAGAGTAAATCGAGCAGTCTTCCACAAGGAAAAGACAGTCATTCAGTGCTGTAATTAAAGGTTGACCAATGCTGGTACATTAGCCTTTCCTGCCAATTTGAGAAGTTTAGGCGAGATTTTATCAGGTCCAACGGACTTATTAGTCTTGAGTTAATTTGTCTTTTCTTCAACAGAATGGTTTGTAATTGAAATAGGGCTTTTAGGTGGTAATTTAGAAGTGAGCTGCGGTGGCATTGGCAGTGACTTAATTAAGTTCTCACTGATCTCTGAAAAGTACGGTATGTGTTCATCATCTGTGCTTTTTCTTTATCCATTAAAACAAAACGGCCATTGGTTCTCTTAAGGGGGCCTATTCTTTTGTGTGCTGAGAGATTTGTAGCTTTGTTAATTAAGTTCCAGTAAGCACTAGAGTTCTTTACTTATTTAAACATATTGGTAAAGTAGGATGCTTAAGCTCTTTGTAAAGCTGAGTTGACTGCATTTCTTGCTTTCTTGTATTCAACCACAGCTCAGGGCATTTGGTGCTAACTGCTGCTTTGAAAAAGGTCAATGAAATTGACATGTCACAGGCATTTTGGTGTTCTTAATTTAGTGCGAGTGGCCATATTAACGGGGTGAAATTATAGAGAATTCTACTGTTGTTGCCGTTGGCCGTATTAACTGGTGACTGCATTAATGAGGGTTTTCTGTAAGAGAATGTACGGCCGTTTTGCCGGGCCATAAAAAAGTGGCCGCAATAACAAAGTGACTGTATTACCGAGGTGGACTTAAGGCAGGGTTCCACTGTGCTAAAGAAATGTCACCATTCTTTTTTTCACTTCCAAGGTATAAGACTCGGAACATACTACAACCTTAAAGGACTATGTAGGTTTTACCCTCTTTGTTTCTGCTAGAGCAGTCCTTTAGTGGCCTGCCGTAGTCTACCCCAATGAATTGAATTGCGACACTCCCTCAGTCCGATCTTGAGGCAGATTTCCTGGGGAATGTCTTGCATCCATGGCAGCACTTGATCAGGCGTTTTGCGAGCTGGCGCAACCTGCGTACCCCTTGGACATAGTTAATCCCACTCCCACAGGAAGAGTGGCTTCGTGGGCATGTTGAATCCTCCCAAGGCATTCCAGAAGACCATGATGATTCGTTTGCAGTTTGATCCCCAGCATGTCTTTCTGGAACTGTTTAAATTTGGCACACTGCCTTTGGACTCTTGCTTCCCGAGAATCGTCTGTTTCACTAAACTCTTTTGTAGTGAGAAGGCCTGTTATTCTCTTGCCCCTTTGGACTCTGGTGTTCCACGGGAACCTTGCAATCCATGCTCCTACCCTGAATGTGCGCCAAACGGTTATTCTCCATAGTAAAATGTGAAGAGCATCTTCTTCATGCACAGCTGAGGCAAGGATTTTCTTGCATTAAAATTTGTCTCCAGTCTCCAAACAACAGACTCCTCCTTTTTTCTAATCTTGTGAATGCGATTTCCAGCAAACTACTTGTGTTCTCCAGTGCCGTTAACTCAGGGAAAAGAATTGAAAAGCTGTTAATGTGTTTCAAAATGAGAACGATGTTTAAACCATTATTAAAACCACGGGAAAGGCGAATAATTACTATTTTAAACCCATTAATGATAATTGGCCACTTAAACAGGAATGGGAAATTGGGTAAAATTACAGTTTAACTGAAGTGAATAAACCATTTACGTTGGTTTATATTATGAAGCATTTCCCATAAATGGTATGCCGTTTATGGGAACTGGTGATTTTGCCATAAATGGGATATACCCTGGTAACATGAAAACTATATAAAGCCATTATTCCAAACAGGCACTAATTGTGAATGGCATACCAACGCAACTCCTGCTGTGTGTCTATGGTTGCTAGTAGCCTTTATAGTTTTGCGTTGATGAGCATGTCTTTTAGCGATTTTCCTTTTCTGTAACAGATCAAGGGCGGTTCCTTGAATATCTCCCTGAGTCCAGGCTGGTTTTTGAATTAAATGCAATTTGTCCAGTAATATGTTCTTTAAGTCTTTCAAAGCTGGTTGAGATAACGTTACAAAAGGTTGAATTTTCTTTTGTGCTTTATCTTTCTGTGCTTGGGCTGCCTTTCTATTTGCAAAATTAACCTCTAAGAGGATGTTGTTGTCCACTATGTTTGGTGGGTAACCTCTCCTGATAAGGCATGCTTTGAATTCCGTAAGGTTCTCGTCAAACGTAACTCTGGAAGACTTGGTTGTTAGGCCCGATCCAAATGCTGCTCCGCTCATATGCTGAACCTAACCCAATAAAGTTCGACTAAAGAGCTACTTTGGCGTGACGGCCGATTTATACGCCGTACCTGGGTCTAACCAAACTGAGATCCATACAACGGTAAAGGGGCCTGGGTACAGGTAAAACTTTGGTTTCACCGCCAAAATTTAAAATGGCGGATGAGGAAAATAACATGCAAAGGTTAGCTCGCCTAAAAGCAATTATTGTGCAAGGAATCCGGCAAAGACGAATGCTGTCACAACAAATTCTCGTGTGCAACGCATATAGAAAGAGACTGCTGACGATTCTGTTATGTTTGGTTGGTTTGTTTTTGCTTTCATGCCACCAAAATAATGCCACGGAGAGAGTACATGGACGTTCATGCAGGCAATTAATACTAAACTGTGGCTGGTGGGACCTCATGTGGAATTCATATTCCGATGAACGTTTTAAGAAAACACTTTCAACTTCACATTAATGTTGAGCGGCATTCGTCATGATTTGGAGCGCGAAACAATAAATGAAGACCCCATTTCCCCAGAATGTCATCTTGGTATATGCTTATATCGTTTGGGAAGAGGCGACTATTACTATACAATAGCAGAAATGGCTGGATTGGGTGTATCAACAGTGTATGCAATTGTTACCCAAGTATGTGCATCAACAGTTGAAAACCTCTGGCAAGAATGTATCACGGAACACATGCCAGAAAGAGAAGATGACTTTAAAAGAAAGATGGAAGATATGAATAACAGGTGGCAGTTCCCCTTTTGTTGGGCAGCGATAGATGGGTGCCACATTCCAATCAAGTGTCCACCTGGTGGAACTGAAGCCTGCAAGGAGTATCACAATTTTAAAAACTTCTATTCCATCGTGTTGATAGAGATGTGCTGACTGAAAAACTGTGGAATGAAAAAAACCTCTAAGAAACTTACTGGATGAATCATGTGCACTTCAGTTGAAACAGTACTAAAAATACAGGAAGTTGGGGGACAATACATTTTCATCATGAAACTAAGATAGGACTGAGCCATAAGAAGAACATAAAGGAGTGGGTTTATATCCCTCCTGCCAACCTCACCTCCTCCCCCCTTCCCCCACCTGTCATTTTCTTGCTTGTAATGGTCCACCCATTTATAAGAAAAGCCTACGTTACCAATAAAAACAGATTGAACATATGATCTAAGATAATTTATTATAAACTCGAATATGAACATAGCAAGAAAGTTTTAAATACAAAATTTAATTCCTTTCATACAGTAAGGAAAATATGAAGATTTTTTGTGGCCTTTATCCTGTGTTGACATTTGTGTGGAACAAGGCATATACATGTATAATAGCTAAAGAGAGAACAAGGGCATCACAAGTATATAACACTGAGCTAGTTCTCAGGATCCTGAATGAACTACTCAAGGATTCGAATATACGTTGTTGACAGGGATGTTTGGGGTATGAAATTGGCAAGCTCAGGGGATCATAACATTTTGACGTTGTTGTTTTCTTTTAGTTACAGTGTAAGTGTACAAATGTAGTTTAAAATGAATGGCAGGTCAAAATGATGTAAATTCACACTTCCCAGTCACTTTTCTCCTTGGGTAGCCCCAGGCATTTTATATTAAGATGATATTCATGTAATGACAGCTCTTGTGTGGTTATTAAGAAATATTAACAGTTGTGTTAGAATAAGATTAACACCTTCAATTTCTTCACAACAGTAAATAAAAACTCGACCAATCAAGTTATCAAGCTTTGCAAATCAGTTCTTGGGGTTTTTCTCACTGATCTAAGGAAGCGTAGACCCAATTACATTTCATTTTGTATATGACCACATATCATGACAGCCATAACCACCTTTATATTGGCCCCCAGAAGATGACTGGACATCTTGGTTACTATACTGCCAACTCAAGGGTCCAACATATGCAGAAGGTTGTTGTGTGGTTGGTTGTTGAGCAACTATCTGTAATATTTTAAGTTCATGTTCACGGGCCTTTTCAGCTTCTTCCCTTAAATAAGAAATCATGTCTTTCATTGGGTCGTCCTCAATGACACTCTTGATCAGTCCAATAGCTTCAACAACAGGGTCATCCTTTCTTTTCTTCAAAGGTTTTGGAATTTCCAATTTCTCTTTGATACCAGCTGAAGAAGAACTTGATGTGTCACCAGTGTCTGAATCTGGTGCACTTATCCCTGAACTTGATGGTTCAACTGCCAGTTCGAGTCTGCAAGCATCTCGAGTTTTTTATAATTGAAAACAAGTCATTGAACCATGCTCCATAGCTTTTCTCTTCTGTAAACCTCATAATTCCTGTGGCAGTTTTAATTGTCAAAGCAGCCTTTTTGCTTTCTGCAATTGCCTTCTTGAACTTTGTATGATGTTGAACATTAGTAAAAGGTACCTCCTCGCCCCTCTCTGAAGCTCGCCCCCTGAGTCTTACCAGAATTTGTGCATAAAATCTCTCCATTTGTTAGATTTTTTGTGTTTGTAAAGATTAACTTTTTTTTCTAGTATTCACTAGAGATCACTATATCCACTAAATAACTCTATAAACTCTGGCTCCACATGGGCTTCCTCCCACCTTTTTACAGGAGGCTTTTTTGACTTTTGATGTTTTGTTTCTAACAAAAAGTTTGAGGCTGTCATCCACATCTTGGTTAGAGTCACTTTCCACTTCACTTTCTTCTCGATCACTACTGGATGAACTGGACTGTTCAGCTGGAGGAGTAGCTAATCTGAAAAATTGTAAACAGGCTTATATAACCTTATTTCACTGTTTAATATGACTAACATCTATTCAACAAAATATATCTAATCAATGTATAAAGAATATTAACGCCTAAAATTATAAAACAAACAGAAAACGTGCAATTACACAGTTGATAATAGATGTGCAAATTATATGAAAGACAAAGGTTTTAAATTCGAAAAACAATGTAAAAACTTGTGAAGTAAATAATATAAAAGTCAATTATTTTCTTTGCTACATAACCCCAACTGGTATATACAGTCATATTGCTGGTGAACCAACAAAACAATTCGTATGTGCTGGCCAAAAAAAGGTAGGTGAGCAAAATTAAGCTTATTTATTTTTAATGGCCAAATATGTAATCAAGATCTATACACTGTAAAAAAACAGAAAAGCATGAAATTTACAAAACGCAAGCTTATGCTGCGCATGAATCTGTTAGTCGTAAATTCTCACCTTTTGCTTGCTTCCAATTCTGTATTAAGCTTACTTCTATTGTCCTTGTCATTATCATCACATTTCCTTCCCTAAAACTTTATCTTAAATTTCAGTTTTTTCTTACAGCCGTAGCAGTATCCAACTTGTTTTCCTGGAATCCAGCCTTCTATATCTTCATTAAATTCCGGCTCACTACACATGTTACGTATAGGTATCTTGCAGTCGATGCAAACATTTTTCGTGTCATGAAAACAAACACTGCAATCTTTAAGCTTTGACGCCATGTTTGATTAGAGGACAAACCAGGTATACGCAAGATACAGCGGAGTGCATTGTGGGAAGATAATAAATTATCTTAATTTATGCATTAGGTGTGGCACATGACAAGAGTACCGTATGAATCAGCCGGCGCTCCAGCGTCGCATAGTGCAACAGACCCTGCCGAATTTAACGTTGTTGGTCACTCCAAACCTGACCTACTGAACCAAACTGATTCAAACGCCACTCTTCTGCTGCTCTTAACTCATCAGTTAGGTTCAGCGCATGGACGGAGCGGCGTTTGGAACAGGCCTTAGAAGCCTTAAGAGCTTCTCCTTTCACAAAACCATTTTTAATGCCTGCCAGGTTGCAACTGTTGTAGTACATTGTAAGTGTACTGAAATGTTTCAGTGGGCTTGTAGTGGGTGTGCAAATCAAAGACTGACTTCTTATATAATCTTTCGCTGTTGAACACAGTTGTTTCAAGGATTGTTATCTCTGACTGAGAGACTTAGATGTAAATTTGATTGTATGGTGGTAAGAATTTGCTTGCTTAATAAAATGATCTTATTTCTTCTCTTCTCGTGTCCCAGAAGGTAAACACATCATCAATATATCTCTTCCACTTTAGTGGTTTGTGATTGCTTAGCCTTATGATCTCTTCCTTTGTTGATGCCATGTAAATGTTAACGAAAGCTACTGCCATTTTTGTGCCCATAGCGGTTCCATGTATCTGTAGATAGTTTTTTTTCTTCGAATTGGAAAAAGGTCTCTCTAAGGATCAGGTAGAACATTCCTCTCAGGAAATGTGTAGGAATTTGAAGACTCTTGCTATGAAAATTCTTGTATGCTATGCATACTGCAGTAATTCCCTCTTGCAAGATATTCGTGTAAGTGTTTTTCATGTCCATTGAGATTAGATAGGCGGTTCTAGATAGCCTTGTGTCTTTAATAAGGTTAATGAAATGTGTCCTATCTTTGAGATACAAGGCTTTTTTTGTGCTATCGGCTGAAGTACTCTGTGTATGAATGATGACATGCGCTCTGTTGGGCCATCACACCCAGTTATGATAGGTCTTCCAACTAATGTTGGTTTGTGAATTTTAGTTAGGGTTAGGGTAAGGCTGTGACCCATAAAAAAACGGCTCCTTTAAGAGCCACAAAACATAAGAAACCTCGTGACCAATTCAAGTGTCCGTTGTCCGTTTTGTTGGGAAGGGGAAAAAAGACTATGTTTGAAAAACAAGGAGTTTATTAAAATTTTAACATATTCTGAAGTCTTTACACCAATAATTCGAATACGAAGTAAATTTTTCTGCTCACTGTTTGTCACCGTTTGTCACTCCAGACGTTGGGCTGCTTTGAATCTGTGAGCCTACAGAAGAAACGCAATATGTCAAAACAGGAAGGGCTTAATTTTAAAAAGAAAGCAAAAACGTAATCAGAAGTTTTGAGATAGTTTGTTTAAAAGATTTTTTGTTGATTTGTTGACAGACCCTTAAGCTGAGCGTAAGATGAAGCTTACCATTTTGTTTGAGCCATTTTGTATGGCGGGCTGCTCTGCAATGAATCGCAGAGAGATTGCTACCATGTTTAAAGAAATGTGCAACCTCTTTAATAAGGTTAATGAAATGTGTCCTATCTTTGAGATACAAGGCTTTTTTTGTGCTATCGGCTGAAGTACTCTGTGTATGAATGATAACATGCGCTCTGTTGGGCCATCACACCCAGTTATGATAGGTCTTCCAACTAATGTTGGTTTGTGAATTTTAGTGAGAATATAGAAGATTGGAATTCTTGGCATATCCGGTTCCTGGTTAAACCATTTAACTGTCATATCATCAATGTAACCTTTTTGATAAAGGGAAGTAATGAAGTGTTTGACTCTTTGATGTGTCTGGAAAACCATTGTTTGCTACTTGTTTCTGTCTTATAGTTGTGTCTGGCAATTGTTTATTTTAATATCTTGCTGTTTTTGTTCTTCTCTCGAACATTTACATTTGATCTCTCGGGGATAAATAAGAAAATGTGAAATGCTTAATTGTTTGTTAGTAACCATTCTTGTCGCAAACAAAGGGTGTGGTCATTGAAGGCGCCCATTCTGATTGATGTATTATCAAGGCAGGTGTTCCTCAGCAGTGGTCAAAATGTTCCAGACTGTTTACCCATCGCCCACAATTCTATTATCTTTCGCGACATGTACTTGCAGTGCCCAGTTTTTCAACGGGTGGTATATCAATTTGCATATTCACAACAACTTGGCTGTGATTGGTTGACAAACTTAGCTTTGGGAATTCTCGACTGTACGCCCATTTCATCTCCTGTCACTCAAACTTAGGATGTGTGAAGAAACCAGAGGTGCGATAAAATTCAGTGGACCGCAAAATCAAGTACACCATTAAAGGAGAAGAAAAACTCTCCAATCAAAATTTTATTTCCACTGTCCTTTTCCAATTGAGTTTAATTGAAATCTGCTCGAATGCTTAAACCGGTTTGTTTTTCGTGTCACTTTCGGGTACATTTTTCACACTCTGAGCATTGGTAAATGTAAAATTTAGTCTCATTTCCACTTCACAGTACCGCTCTCCACTTTTGAAAGAACCCGGCACTTTGTAGTGACGCTGTTTGACTCAACTGCTCAATGCAGTCTTGTAGTCTGAAAACTGGCTGCGATCGCGGAGATACAAATTTTTGTATATCTACGATCGCAGTTGCAACGATCATAGCGATCCCAGAATGTATGGTTTCCATAAGATCACAACAATCGCAGTGATCGATGCGCTGCGATTGCGTTGACCCTTGCGAAAATTGCGATCGTATCCAAACCAGGCTTTAATGATCGGGCAGAGTTATCTTTAAGTAAGAGAACAGAAGAAAAATCAACAAGTTGCTTTTGTTTAGTTGCCTTGCCTCTCAGGGAACACTGTCGTTCAATTATTATGCTAATTTCGATCCACTTTGAAAGTCAAACATTCATATAAATTGCCAGGTCGTTCAAGCACATTCATTAAGCTTACTTAACAAGCCTTTAGAAACATGCTGAAGTGTTCGAGACATCCCCCTGGTTTTTACGCAGCATTGTTCAATGATGTATGTGATCGTGCTTCAAAATACCAACCTAAGGCAAAGCCCACAGTTATGGATCTTTACAAAGTCGAACGCATAGTTGCGAAAGAATTTCGAGAGCACACAGCAGAGTATTTCATACAGTGGAAGAATTTCTCTCCAGTTGAGAACACGTGGGAACCAGCAGAACACCTACCCAAACATCTTATTGCCGCCTTCGAAAGCAGATATGTGGACCCAGTACGCTTGGAGGAATGCAGAGAAAGGCTCGCTCTTCTCTTTGAGAAAGGTTTGAAATCGCCGATGCCGTGTGCTGAGACTATCACCATTCGGCATGATGTTTTACGGTCGCTGTTTCCTGAAATGCCCTCAGAGCTCAGGGGAGCGCATTACCTCGCAAGTAAACAGGAGCTTATGAAAGCTGGTCTTGGTTCTTCCTTTAAGAAATGTTTGACCCTAACCAGAGGTGGATGTTCCGTCGATACTCCTGTTAGCCTAAGAGTGTTCCTTGACAAGTCGCCTGCCTTTCTTGATGAAAAAGGCCGCAAAACAGCGTCCCGTCCAGTGGAAAAAGTCCAAGTTCACTAAAAGCTACACTACTGCTCAGAAATACGTTAACTGCGCATACGCAGTGTTTACGCACATACGCGTATGTTCATACGCGCATACGCGTATGTGTATACGCGCATACGCGTATATTTATACGCGTATGAATGCATATACATGCGCGTCTGCTTTTCCTTTGTTATTCAGTACCATAAATTTCCTTTGTGTTGCATTGTTGTGTAAAACAAAGCACTTTTGGATCTGAATAAAGCCACGAGCCGATAACAGAAAATTTATATACTCCAAAAGCTATCATGTTACAAATGCGCAAGTTGCTTCGCATCGCGAATTTACTGAATAACAAGTAAAAGTAATTCAATGTTTATGAATCAGAATGTAAAGAAAAATGTGTCTTAAGTTTGGCATTTAAATATGTGTATCATTTGTGGCCCTTCATGCAAAAAGGGGGTTTATGGATTTCATTGAAAACTGAAATTTTTTCACGGTTGCGGTGCATGAATTTCAATTTTTCGGCAGCGTGAATACGCCGTGGTCACTCTACGAAAAGAAACTTTCACTCTTGGCGTGAAACTAATGATCGGTGAAAACTTTCACGGCATGAAGTTAAGGGTAAAAATTCACACGGTGAAATTGGGAGTGAAAAATAATATTCACGGTTTGAAATTGATCCGATTGTTCAGAAATCAGTCACGCCATGAAAATAATTTTGCCTCTTTTGTTTACCTACGCTGTCGCCGTCTTTCGCTCTCAGGACAAAAAGAATGCCTGATCGCAGGGTACCTGAAATCTGTGAAAGCTCATCAACGCCAAGAAGAAGGAAAATTTTTAATTCCTAGAAAATAACGTCACATTTTAAAGAAATTTCTGATGTCCACTTAATTGTTAAGCTACAACAAAGATAAATAATGCTACACGACTTATTATGTCGTAATTTCACCATGATCTAATCTTTTCAATAGAGCTTGAAAGATTTCATTCTAACCACTTTTAAAAAAACTGTTTTTTTATGTCTGGAAGGGAATGTAGCCGGTTTATATGGTGCGACTTGTCAGCCCGATTTTTGGCGGTGGCTTTGAAAAAAATCGGCCCGACATAAAAAAATCTGTTGCAGCAACAGAATCGGGCCGACAATTGAAGTCGCACCGTGTAAACCGGCCTTTAATTTTTTACTGATCCCATAAACTGCAGCGCTCAATCAAGTTAGTGAAATTCAAAGAAAATGACAACACACCATCTTGTGTTATTGAAGACATTCAAATAGAATTGAGAGTAAACAAACAAATATGCCGAACAAAAACAAGCAATTGTTCTAGCTAAATTCTAAGTAGCGCAAACGAAAACAAGCAATTGTTCTAAATTCTAAGTAGCGCGTGCCTCTGAAATCTTTCATTTTCATTCTACCTTTCCAATTTATTTTAATGTTACCTTTCTGTTGAATTAAAAACTTTTTATGAAGAGAAGCGGCCAACTCACAAATGGGGCACAATCTTTTTAGTATCGTATCATTCGGTTCTATCAAAATTTGCATACAACTCACATCAAGAGGAAGTCGTGACAGGTAATGCAACACTTTTCAAATAGGAGTAGAACGTGTTCCGCAAGGTAAACTCGAACAATTTCCGAGAATTGCATGTTTATTGATGGTGTGCCTTTTCGTGGAATCAAAGAGTTTTTATGAAAAGACGAGACCGTCATAAATGCAAAACGCATCTGTTGTCATGTGCCAAAGCACGGACGCACAAAGTCGTGACAGCAAACGCAACTTCATGAACTTTAAAAGCAACGAGTATAGTATTCGTTTATGCATCACTGGCGAGGTCAATCAAACAATTTCCAAGAACTGCAACGAACACTAGTGCCGGAATCAACCCAACAGCCAGATTTAGGTCCCGTATTTAAGCTTTGTCTATCCTTAAAAAGGTGAGCACGATGAGCGCCAACTCGAAAGTACTCGCTACGTTGGTCACCACACTCTCTTGTGACCCATAACCCTTATGATAACTTACTTGCATCTTTGTAAACATTACTTTAATTCTGTATTTATGTGTAAGTTATTTTCTCTTTTAATAGTGTGAAACAAAATAACTCTGAACCCGAACTGCATGTTTATCGATGAAATAAACATCCTTGGGTGGATTTGTATTCCGAACACGACAGCTGTTTGTGAAAGTGGGTCTTCGTCATGTAGTTCGTAGTCGTGTACTATTGTATTGCTGTCAAGCTACGTGTATTGTTTAGAACAATAAGCAAAACAATAAGCAAGCTAATGAGGCAGACGCGTATATCTGTATACGCATATACGCGTGTATATATACGCGTATTATGCGCATATTTTGGTTAACGTATTTCTGAGCGGTACTGTATTTTACTGGAAACGCTGCGCAGTGAACTTAAGGCTGTGACCCATAAAAAAACGGCTCCTTTAAGAGCCACAAAACATAAGAAACCTCATGACCAATTCAAGTGTCCGTTGTCCGTTTTGTTGGGAAGGGGAAAAAAGACTATGTTTTAAAAACAAGGAGTTTATTAAAATTTTAACATATTCTGAAGTCTTTACACCAATAATTCGAATACGAAGTAAATTTTTCTGCTCACTGTTTGTCACCGTTTGTCACTCCAGACGTTGGGCTGCTTTGAATCTGTGAGCCTACAGAAGAAACGCAATATGTCAAAACAGGAAGGGCGTAATTTTAAAAAGAAAGCAAAAACGTAATCAGAAGTTTTGAGATAGTTTGTTTAAAAGATTTGTTGTTGATTTGTTGACAGACCCTTAAGCTGAGCGTAAGATGAAGCTTACCATTTTGTTTGAGCCATTTTGTATGGCGGGCTGCTCTGCAATGAATCGCAGAGAGATTGCTACCATGTATAAAGAAATGTGCAACCTCTTCAATATAGAGAATGTAATTAAGTCTTGATTGTGTTCAAGTCTAGTCTGTTGGACTCTGTGTGAGCCGGTAAGCCCCCGAAGACCAACCAAGTCTAACTACAGCAATCAGCGTCGACACTTATCCTAATTTGGCCACATCAATACCAGCACCTTACAACACTGGTGGCAGCGGTGGGATAATTCCAAGCCTTCGTGGAACAGTCTTTCAAGGATCGAGCCTTGGAGATAAGTAGTGCTTTGTTGGTCGATAAGTTGTTGAGAAGTTGTTTGTCTCAGTTGGGTTTGTGGGATAGATTTTGTTGTGTTGACCGGGTTTTGTTTCTTTCACTTACTTGATTGTTAAGCCGTTTTTATGAAACAGTGACTACAGATGTCCCTTCCACTAGCCCAAGCTCTGCTTTGTGGAGCTTGATTCGCTCCTTTGGAACAAATCTCTGGCGAAGTGCTCTCTTTTTAACTGTTAGCGTCTCCTTCCAGATATTGTCTTATTCCCAATTCTACTCCCTCTGACACTACTTTGATTTTTTTCCCTCCAGTTTTAGGAAGGTCCAAGGAATTTCCTCTTTTCCTATCGGGTACAGCATGCCAAAAGGGATTCCACCAACAATACATACTCCAAACATGCGATGCAAAATCTCGCTATGATATCCACGAGTGGCTGTCAAGTCTTTTTGGATAATTGCACCAAGTTGAGTCTGTCGTTCCTCTTTGTAATCTTGAATTGCTGTGTCTATATCTTCATCCGACATCGTCTCCTTGGTAGCATCAGATGGGTAAAGTGGTGCAAACCACTTTATCATGTTTTCAACCTCTCTAGGAATCCATGCATAAAACTCCGAAAGCTCATTTTCCTTGGTTTTATGTCTTGTAAAGAAGCCAATACCACTCTTATTAGCTAGTTCAAGAGGGAAAATCTTTGGAATTTTGAATGTTATCAAGAGATGTCCAATGAGGTTTATGCTTATCTCCCATTGATTTCTCGAGTTTTGTGACAAAGGTACCTGCTTCCTCCCCTGTTTTTATGTCCACGAGGTCCAAATATGTCTTCTTATGTAGTTGAATCAAAGTTGATGTCTATCCCACTCCTTTTGCTCCCACTAAACAAATAGGGTACACGCCATCTTGTACTTTTTGTAGAAATCTCCTTAAAGGAAATAGTCATAATAAATTTATCATCACTGGCACTGGTGCTGGGTGCATCACTGGCGCTGGGCTCATCACTGGCACTGGTGCTGGGCTCATTCATCCTTCTCCTCTTATGTACCCGATGAGGCGTTCCCTCCATTCAAGATGGCGGCGACAGACCCAAGAATGTGGCAAGTCTGCCACTTGGCTATCAGCAAATTTCAGCTAAAAAGTGAACGTTTGGCGAGCCTTAATGAAATGATAAAATTGTTCTAGATTTTCGATAACAACTACGGTTCAGGAAGTGTATTGAGATGAAACCCTCTTACGGATCGGTGTTCTTCCTGGCCTGGGGGATACATTTCTGAGCTGTTGAACGACTCTTGTTGGGGTTTGGGAGGAAAGATTGCGTGACGGGCCACAAGAATGTGGCAATTTTTTTGCCTAGCGGTAATTCAACAGCTAACCTGCGTGCGTTTTTATTTACGTCACAAAGAATATGGCGACTTCTCCAGCACAATGTATTGACTGATGTTGAATACTTTCGACCGCTTAAGCTTTCAACACGCAGTTTGAAAACGGGGGCTTATCAGCATTTATGTAATGCTCAGTGTGATGTTAAAATTCTCTGTTCATAAAAAACTAATACTCCAAAGGGAAGTAGCTATTGAAAATAAGACTATTATAGTACGTGACTTATTGATGCTGTAAATATTTGTAGCTTGCATTACAATTTTGCTATACGTACATGTTTTCACTCGACTCTTTGTGTGATTTGGAGGAGGGCATTAATTACATCTTGTTTCCTAGTTTTCTTATTTACAGTTTTTCCTGATTTCCTAATCCAGAATTGTTATGAGTTCGGAAACCTTTTTCTTTTTCCATTGGCTTTCATTCATGCCTTCTTCAAGAGGTGGTTGCTCAGGCTGAGTAGTCTAAATTCCCACCACTTTCTGTGCAGACTCTGCCTTTCCTCTTTCAAACCAAAATGAAGTCTGCCTCTTTTCATAGGGGCGCTTAGTATGCTCCATGTCTCTCAATACCTATTGCCGCTTTTCAACCACCGGTTTATCGGTGGAAATATCTGCACAAGTCATCGTTCTTCTTCTCAACTAATGCAAAAAAAATTAATGTTTTAGTGCGGAAAACATGCATAAAGGGGAGGGGGTCTTAAAAGCTCCTTAACCCTGTCAAATGTTTTTAGCAAAAAACAACTTTAAAATAACAATTCTTCACTAATGTGTATTCAAGAAAATGTATTTTTGAAGGTCATAATAGTCTTATTTTCAATAGCTATTTCCTTTCGAATGTTTAGTCTTTTGCATAGAAGTCAAATAATTCAGATGAAAGTAGCCTAGTCTAAAGAATGAAATACAGCAAAACAGCAATCTATGGCGAATATTGGATTATGGCCTGAGTATAACGCCATAAGGCCACTTTATTAAGGCAGATGCTAATAACGTCAACAAAAAGAGGAACTGAAAAGGTAAACTCGAGAAAGCCATGCCAGGGGGGCCAGAAAAAACCTACCCTAAAGAACCCTGTGGGAAAAACGGATAGAAAATCTGGGGCAGGCCAGGCACAACTTTAGTCCCCCACCTCTTTCCTGCCTGAGTTGTTTTATGGCACACTTAAGAATTTAGATACAGCCATCACTTTTTACAGGTTATTACCATTTCTTTTGCTCAGAAGTATGGATAACTATATATCAAATTAATCAGCAATAAATTTTGCATCTATAGATTTTAAGCAATTTCATAATTAATTATTAATTAATTATTAATCAACTAATAATTAGCATAATTAATCATCAAATCATTTTAGTGAAATTCTCAGAACAAATCTGCATGTATTATAAAGTAGTTTCAAAGACTTAATTTTAAGGTAATGTCAATAAATTGCTGTAAACAGTTCAAGAAGAACCATAATAATATGTTAGAACCTTTTTTCCCAATAAAGCACCATAGAAAAGTAAAAAAACATTTTGTTGCATGTGCCAAACTGAGAAACAGTTGCTGTTACAGTTCCGGCACAAATGCACATCACATGTCTCGCATCTAATTGTTGATCTGGCTCAGGCCTTGGCCTCTTCTCATTTCTGTATTGATGGGACAAAAGAGCAGAACAAACAGCACAAACTCTTGAAGGGCCAATTACTGGAATGTAAGGCCCAACATTTTGAAACCTTGGTTCCAGATTTGCATGGACTCTTCTCCTACCAACAAGGATGTTGTCATTGGCAACATATCCAGACATCAGGTTTGTTGCCAAAGTCATTCTAAATTCCTTGGATGTGAGTCTCTTACCAGATTGTGTGGCCTTGTAAATTACAAAGACATTGTTTATTGAAGTTTCTAACTGATGAAACACCACTCTGGGTGGCCAAGGCTTGCATTTCCGTCCAAAACTATAGTGGCGGTTATTCTGATCTGCTCATATGCTCATTCCATTGACCAATTTCAAACAATCGGTATGATTTCTGGCAATAGTCATGAAGATCTGGGAGTTTTAGGATACCCATAGCTACACCGACCGCAATGAATGCTTTCATTTCACCGAGAATTGATATTGGTCTCCATGGAGACTTGTGTGTGTCAGGATTATCAGCTCTTTTTTTTCTGCATTTTTATTTGTCATTTCAAATAATGCATCATCCCATAATAACTGGAAACAAATGACTGGATTCAACTCACCAGTCTCTACACAAGAGTTAGACCAGGACTGAGAAGAAATTCGGGAACAGTGTTGTTTGGATTGTTTTGATTCCAAATAAACTGGGGTTGTTGTTGTTGGTTGCTTGATTTTGAGTACCTGTCGTTGCTCTTCGAGGCTTTCGAGGCCTTGGTTGATTGCTTGTTTGCAGATGCATCACCCCTTTCACTTGAAATAAAAACTTGGCCCACAGTGTCTTCATTGAACGAACGCAATCTCTGATACTCCGTTCACATCAACAATTTGATTGTCATCAGAGTCAAAATCACTTCCTGCTGACTCGATGTTCTCGTCATTTTCAGCAAAACTTCTCCCCTCGACATTATTTGGATAGCCATAAATGTTGTCATCGATGGCTTGTTCTTCCTCTGAATCAGTCACCAAAATCGCTCAAATCACAGTCGTTTTCAATTGAAAATTGCCCAGAAAGCTCCCCACTTAATCAACAGGCCGCCATTTTTAAATCCCTGATAATGATACTTCGAAATCCGCGCAATAAATCCACAGGAATACACTTTAAAAGCCTTCAAAAATCACTCGTTTTGCTTTCGAATGAATGAAAAATATGTCAACACAAGGTTTCTCGTTACAGTTTTTCTCGGTCATATCATACCGAGCTGATTTCATTAGCAGACTGAAACCCACGTGCGGGGGAGCCAATATATTGGCTTCTTGGCGGAAAAGAGTTAAATCATTTATAGCGAACAAAAGAAACCCGAAACTAAAGAGCAATAGATTGAGCAACTTTTAAGCGATCATTAACAGTGCGCTTTTAATGTATCTGTTCTTTGAAGTGGCACATTTCCAGCTGGCATGCATGTCCAGCAGATCAGGAGATATATTCCCACACGCAGGATTTGGAACAAATCTCTGGCGAAGTGCTCTCTTTATAACTGTTAGCGTCTCCTTCCAGATATTGTCTTATTCCCAATTCTACTCCCTCTGACACTACTTTGATTTTTTTCCCTCCAGTTTTAGGAAGGTCCAAGGAATTTCCTCTTTTCCTATCGGGTACAGCATGCCAAAAGGGATTCCACCAACAATACATTCTCCAAACATGCGATGCAAAATCTCGCTATGATATCCACGAGTGGCCGTCAAGTCTTTTTGGATAATTGCACCAAGTTGAGTCTGTCGTTCCTCTTTGTAATCTTGAATTGCTGTGTCTATATCTTCATCCGACATCGTCTCCTTGGTAACATCAGATGGGTAAAGTGGTGCAAACCACTTTATCATGTTTTCAACCTCTCTAGGAATCCATGCATAAAAGTCCGAAAGCTCATTTTCCTTGGTTTTATGTCTTGTAAAGAAGCCAATACCACTCTTATTAGCTAGTTCCTCTCCAACTTGCTGTCCTGGATGCAACACAGAAATAGAAAAATCTCCAGGATTTAAGCTGATTTTGGTATCGTGAATCAACAACCCAAGTCCATCTGCAGATGCTGCAGCAACAACTTTAAAATAACAATTCTTCACTAATGTGTATTCAAGAAAATGTATTTTTGAAGGTCATAATAGTCTTATTTTCAATAGCTATTTCCTTTCGAATGTTTAGTTTTTGACATAGAAGTAAAATAATTCAGATGAAAGAAGCCTAGTTTAAAGAATGAAATACGGCAAAACAGCAATCTATGGCGAATATTGGATTATGGCCTGAGTATAACGCCATAAGGCCACTTTATTAAAGCAGATGCTAATAACATCGACAAAAAGAGGAACTGAAAAGGTAAACGAGAGAAAGCCATGCAAGGGGGGCCAGAAAACACCTACCCTAAAAAACCCTGTGGGAAAAACGGATAGAAAATCTGGGGCAGGCCAGGCACAACTTTAGTCCCCCACCAAGACTAGTAATTAAATCATTTATAGCAAACAAAACAAACCGGAAACTAAAGAGCAATAGATTGAGCAACTTTTTAGCCTGCGTAGCAAGCGTTCCTGTTCGAGAGAAGAGTTTCAAACCGATTTTGTTTAAACTGGCGGCGCAAAAGTTGGGGCAAGAGACTGAGGGAACACTTGCAAGAAGACCCCCTATTTTTGAAAAACGCCCACCTTTTTATGGTTGACTTGACACACGCTGATTGACGTCTTATCAACAAATTAGCCAATAAAAGATAACCATGTTAACACATGTTGGCTTCTGACAAAACAAACTGAGGCACCGAGGAAACATGGAGTGATCAACGCAGAATTTGCCAGTGTGATTTTAAATGTTAAATTTGTAATGGCAGCTTCTAAACTGGGTACGACTGGTTATGTTTCTTCTGAGAATTTGTTTAAACCATCGAAAAGAAACTTACGGGAAAATTCTAGCTGATATTTGCAAAGCGGTTGGAATAGAAGTTATTGAAAACAACAGCCAATTTTCAGAACTTGTAAGCAATCCGTGTGCTCATAAAATACGAAATTTAGAAACATATAAACTCGTACAGAGTTCGATGGGTAGTGAGTAAGGCCGTTAAATGCAAATCTTCAGCAAAACTGACCATGAAACCATTCAAATAGATTTAAGTTTAAAACTAACGACGATTTCAGTGCGACTTGCTGGCTATTTTGTTGGTGTAGAGTGGTTGACGAAATGGATCGTACTAAATCTCCTGGAAATTACAGGCAAACCTCCTCGCTAGTTTGATAATCCACAGTACGTTTTTGGTCAAATCGTCACAAAATCGTAGATGAAATAGCAAGTAAAAGTGCTTTAAAAAATCGAATAACTTTACAAAGGAGCGGCCTTTTTCTCACAATAATTAAGAGAAGATTTAACAGGCTGCGTAGTTGTCTTCAGCTTGTCTCAATCCATGATATAGGACTCAAGCTTACATCAGGCAAGGTACGCAGAGAATTTGACGAATTTCCTTGATCCTGAAACATGTGGATTCTGATAGTTCGCAGGCATTTTATTAATTCATCCTGCGTAAATAAAGTATCTTTTGCAAGCGAGAGAAAAGCTCCTTTTATTTCAGTCCAAACTTTTCGTCGGCAATAAGCGTTGCCAAAGTTTTGTTAAATATCGATTGAATATTTTGCCTTTAATGAATTACGGAAATGCCATAGCGGCTTCA
This sequence comes from Montipora capricornis, assembly GCF_036669925.1. Classification (NCBI taxonomy): domain Eukaryota; kingdom Metazoa; phylum Cnidaria; class Anthozoa; order Scleractinia; family Acroporidae; genus Montipora; species Montipora capricornis. The sequence goes on from NC_090892.1 coordinate 42,380,970, forward strand.
GCTGACACGTAAATAATATTGAATTCCCTTGATGGATATTGTTCAAGCAGTCCAGATTTTCATTTAAATTACAGGCTGTCATTCCCATAGAATTCACCTCAACCACTTACTTGATCGCGTATTATGCTTTGAAATGGAGAAATCACGATGATACTCTTTGTTTTAAGTTCTTTTATTTCGCACTCCGCACATCATGACAAACATCTGAAAAATTAAGCTATTTCCGAATCCTGTTGGCAAAACGGCCATTACATCTATACAGTTAGACATGTTCTTTTTTCCTTTTCAATGTAAAACCCGAGACCCGATTCGCTCCGCTTCGACACACGATTCAAAACCTTCCACATCTTCCACCATTGCCTTTGTCACGCTAGAACAATCATCGTGACTGTGCCGCACCAATCAGAAGTTTTTCAAAAATATGGGGTCCTCTTGCAAGCGTTCCCTCAGTCTCTTGCCCCAACTTCCGCGCGGCCAGTTTGCGGAAAATCGTTTCGAAGCTCTTTTTGTCAAAAAGGAACGCTTGCTACGCAGGCTAGCAACTTTTAAGCGATCATTAACAGTGGGCTTTTAATGTATCTGTTCTTTGAACTGGCACATTTCCAGCCGGCATGCATGTTCAGCAGATCAGCGGATATATTCCCACACACAGAATTTGATGCGGTGCCGGCCTTGATACTGTGCGTGCCCTACCTTGTAATGTCATCTACAAACGGTTTAACGTATTTCCTAAATTCCTCTCCAAGTGTCGTGTAAGAAACACCTTTAGAAACATGAAAATAATAATAATAATAATAATAATAATGGCTTTATTCAGCATTTCCACAAGGTGGCTCTTCATCTGCTAAAATATATCATCTAAAATAAAAATAAAGGTAAAAAAAGTAAAAAAGTTATAAGTAGTATAGGAGTTGGGGGTATGAGATCATTTTGTAAAAATGCTCTCATCCCAACCCAACTCCATACTACTTTACATTTGACGGTTACATATTTTTGATCTCGTATTTTCGGTCTCATATTCTTGGAAATCTATATGTTTTATATTTCTGCGAATCTATGCCGTGGCGAGGCAGAATGGATCCAACGCAAAATTTATTTTGGAACTATATGTTTTTAAAAAACCTAAAATAATATCTCATATAATAGTATAATGAGTTGCCAAGAACTGCATAAAGAACTTGTCAATATGGAAGAAGTGGTCTGTCCATTTTGTAATAAGCAAATCTCGAAACATACGAAAGAAATTGAGCAATGCTGCAGTCAACCTGATATAGTGAATGATAACAATATGCTAGTTTGTAAAAAATGTGGGACAGTTAATGGCTATAAACCACTTATAGAATTTGTTGATTTTCACTCAAATAAGCATAGATTCCATCGTCAAAGTGTTTACCAAAGAAAATATCATATAGAAAACATAATGAATAATATAGCTGTAAAAAATGGTTTTCAGATAACCGTGAAAAATAGAGATAAGATATTGAGTATTTTTGATGAAATTGGTAAGGTCGTAAAATCTGTGAATATAGACAGAAAGCGTATGATTAACATAAATTTCATTTTAAAACAAATATTTAAAATGCTTGATCTTCCTTTTGAAAAGGTCAAGACGAGTAAATCCAAAAAGACACTTCAATCATATGAACGATATTGGAAAGACATCCTGTCATTGGCATCAGACCGAATTAATGAAATAGTTAAGGAATGAATTTGTCATTGTATTTAGCGTAGAACTTGTCAACACTAGGACAAACATCAGTTACAAAATCATCTACATTTTTTAATTCTGTGTGAAACGATGGTTGAAAATCACCGCTTCTCAACATGTCTTTTATTGAATTCAATAGATGTTGATAACTTTGGTATGCGTATGTGCAATTTTGTATTTTAAGATCCAGTGATTGGAAATCCATGTAAGACTTGATTAACAAAGCACAAGTGCTTATTGCTACTAGGGCTATACCGCCAGTTACAACAGCACTAATAATTCCGCCAGTACCGGTTAAAATGGAAACAGTATTTCCTAACAGTTTGAATTTTTTGAAGCGTTTAACAGCCTTTTTGTAAGCCCAACACTTTCTATGGTATGCCTTATAATAGCTTTTTAGTTCGTCGACCTGATCTTCTGAGAGTTTGTCTGAAATATGGTTCCAGCTGAATATTCTCTTTTTTCGATCTGCCATATATATGGTCTAGATTGTTAATCGTCTGCATAGACAATATAGTATACCACTGACTTGGCCACAAAAAGGTGATCTTTTAATCAGTTTAGTTGTGTATTTTTCTGAAATAGCATAAGTGTAACCTCTACCGAGCTTATGGTGGTCATAAAACCTCCCGGAAGCATCATGTAATACACTATGTGAATTTAATATATCAATCCAACCGAAGATCTTTTCAAGTAACCATGTTAGACAGCCACTACCTGGTCCAAGAAGACCAATTTCACCATCATTGAGTTCAAGAATCTCATTCATAGACATGTCTCTTTTAAAATAGAAACAGTGCAGGTATTGATAAACAAGTGCCGATTTTAATATTTTGTCATTAATGCATGGATGTTTTTCTTTTGCTTCTTGAAAACTATATTCCACAAATCGTAATAAATTGTCGATATACATATATATTGAGTTATATATTTTGAAAACCACATCACAAATCAAAATGATTTTGAATGAACCTGAACATATTTTTTAATTCATTATCAGACAGAGATTTGGCCCAAACAGCGAAAGCATATAAATCCATTTCACAGAAATTTATAGCAGTGCCATTATCATGAACCTGACATCCAATAAACATTTCTTGAGCTGAACCTGTAAGAGTAGCAGAAATTGTTTTTGTTTTAATCGGAGTCACTGTTGAAACACCTCTAAAAAGTTCCATATTTGTCTGATTAACACGGATCGTCCACACCTCGATATCACCAGAGAGACTCGTCAAAGAAGGCATATTAAGTCGGCCATTTGATGATGAACCAAAATCGATATAGACTGCACCATCTCCCCATGGTATATGCATACCGAATCTGACGGCTCCACGCCCCCATTGAAACTGTGATTGATTAGTTATCGCTTTTGTTTTGACAACCAGTATTACTGTACATTTGTTACCAGAACTACCCGCTATTTCAGAAACATCAAATGATTTTTTTTCCAAATAGTCATCACTACCATCAAAACGTACAAAAAACAGTTTTTTTGTTGAATCCCTTAGAAAAAGAGGCTTTTTTGAATTGGTTGATTGTGAAAAATCGATATTATTCACAGGATCGATCCATGAACTGACTCTATCATTTGAATCGGCTGTGACTACTGATAAAGCTGGAATCAATGCAATGCTGATTTTGTCTAACACTGGTATACCAGGTAGACTGTTTGAAATAATAAAAGTCGATCTGTCCAACTTCAAATCGAGTTGTTTTTTTATGACAACATGGTTATCTTCCGTAGCAGCCTTAACGATGAGATTTTTGTCAGTTTCTATATGTCCATCATCGTTTACTGAAAGTTGAGCTTGAGCTTGATAGGTAAAATCATCATCAGAGTGATAGTCAATGGTGTATTCAATTCTGTCACCATTGTCGTCAAGAAGATGTGTACCATCTAAATTTTTTACATACAATGTCATATACTGTTGCATTATATAATTCAATTAATCAGTAATGTTTTGTAATGTATCATGTAAACATAAGATCTTACGCCATCCCCATCGTCATCATCAAAATTTATTCGTATGTTTGTTATGTTTTCAAAATATTGATTGATATTGACAGTAAGTATTTTGCTTGTTGAAAAATCTATGTCATAAAATACACTAGCGTCTCCATAAAAAGTTATATCGTGATTCGACTCTGATGGATAATTTTTTTTAGCATAAATTTTTATTTTATCAATATGAATTTTAGTAAATGTTAGATGTACTGTTCTAGAAATATTGAAATCACAACCCAGTGATGATTCTGAAGTGGTTCCATAGGCGTAAGACGGTAATATCTTATCAAATAACCCTAAAATTTTATTACCATTCATATTGATTGGCACATGCATTAAAAATTGATCATTTACAATCTCATAAGCCAATTCGTAATCATAAATTGTGAAATCAAGGTTGTTTTTTGCTTCACCTTTTATACCATAAATCAGGACATACAATGGTAAAAGAGTTGGGCTTCTATTGTCATAAGTGGATTGAACAGTTACATATAACCGTCTTTCGATAGTTGGTGAAGAACCATCTGGTGATAAGTTCATGATAAAGCGATAATATTTATAATCTGTGTTGGTTTTGACTGTAGTGGTTCTATCAGTGTTCATGTTTCTTTTTTCAAAAGTAACCTGAAATGAATTGAACTCCACATCAAAACCGGTTCTCAGGAAATATATTTCTAAACACACAGTATATTTATCGCTATAATTGTCACGTATCAGTTTGAATAGATTAAAATCGAATCGTCCTTTAAACAGACTGGAACCATCTGCTGCCTTTTGAACATTGAATGAAAATGCTTTTTTGTTGTTTTTATGTGGTGAGTCATTATAGTCGATTAAATTGGCATCCTGTATTCCATAATCTTCTGTAAATTCCCCATCAGCCATAGCATATTTCAGCACATTTTCTCTGTTTGTATGTGTGGTTATATGACTCTTAACTATTTCGTCGTCTACATATTTCTTATTTTTTTCTATTTGTTCGTCTGTATATTTATTGTTTTCAGTAGAAACAGTCGCAATGCCGTCATTTACTTGCTTCAAAGTTATGGCATCTTGATTATGTGTGGCGTTTCCGAGATTTATTATTCGTTGATTGTTCATGTCTAGAACAGAAGTCATTACACCGCTTCCATCCAATTTCAATGTTTTTCCAACCTCGGAATCGACATAAGCTTTGTTAGTCACATCTCTAGCACCGGTTGGTTGTCCGCAATTTATTATTTTATTCAAAGACATATCCAAATTGCCTGTCATTTTAGCTGAACCGTCTAATCGAAGTGCATCCAAAAATAATCGATCAACGTAACCTTTTCCTGTGGCATCATTTACACCTGTCGGATCAGCAAGATTGATGATCTTGTTGTTGTTTATATTCAAATTTCCAGTCATTGCTTGCGTACCATCTCGCAACACAACCTGATTAACATTCGGTTTGGTTGATAAACCAGTTTGCAATTGGTGTTTTGTAACAGCGTCAGAATTGCCAGTGCCTTCGGCCAGATTGCTGATTTTATTATTTCCAAAGTCAAAATTGCCAGTTACGGAAATACTTCCATCTTTTTTCAAATAATTAGCCAGCTCCGTTTTATCAGCTTTAAAATTAAAAGAGCTGTCAACGTAAAATTTATTAGAAGCATCTGAATGTAGTATCGGGTCTTTCACTCCTAAGATTCTTTGATTTTTCATGTCGATTGGATTTTGGGCTTCTATCTTTCCATCGTTTGTATTTAATTCAAAATAAAAGCTATGTAGATGCGCACTACTGACAGCGTCACTCTGGCCATGTCTAGCAGGAGCAATATTTTCGACACGTCTGTTATCCATATTAAGGGCTCCAGTCATTGCATTGCTTCCGTCTATTTTCAAACACCCAGAAACCTCTTTATCAACATAACTCTTAGTAGTTGCATCGTCATTCGTTTGAGGTGAATCTAAATTTCTCAGTTTTTTATTCTGCATATCATAATCGCCGTCATCAGTAAGTTTAAAACCAACACCAGGCAATCCTTTTACTATTTCGACAACTTTTTCATGTGAAAATGTGTCTTCAGGTAATTTACCATTTGAGTAACTCATATATACAATTGGTTTATATTTTTTCATCGAAATTCTTTTTCACTCGTTTCTTGGGTTTGTCAATGTATACAAAATCGAAAGGATCTCTAGTTGCTTTCTCGTATAATTGTTTTGAGACATTGTTTTCACGACATATGAGATTTTTTTCATTAGTACTCGGGAAATCATAAATGGCAAAATGCGAGCAGTTTAATCTAATGTCTTTTGGTGTCTTATAGTAGCTTTGACTCAAATATATGACACAGCAATTTTTATGTCTTCCCTGTATAAAATAGTCGACTAATGGTTTTTGGTTTTTATCACATACGAAATCGTCGAATATCACAATTTTTTGATTGTCACCATTGAGATTTTTTACAGGAATTATTTTATCATTGCTTGCTTCAATGATATCATAACCAGCTTCTTCACTCCATGGTTCGAACTCTTTCATGAGATTCTGATACTTTGACTGCTCTAAGTTTTTTGCATAAAGGTATATTTTATCGAAATACAACAGATTGTGAATCATATGCATCAGTGTGTTTGTTTTTCCCGAACCAGAAGGTCCACAAATGAGCATGCGGAAGCATCGATCAGGCATAAAATCATGTAGTTGTGTGAAGTTTGTGACAACATCGTCGCCAGTATCATAATTAGGTATCTTCATTTATATTAAATCGTTACATTGTTTCGATAAAATGATGTAGTTAAACATGGTGTTCAACATGGTGTTCAACACAGTGTAAAACGTTATTTTTTATATATGAATTTCCATTTTATGTAACGTAACAATATAACAATAAATGAGTTTACTTAAGTGGAAAGAACTCGCAAAGAGTAAATCTGAATTAGGGGATAAGATCAATTATGTCCATAATGCAATTACAAAACATGATATCGATCAGAAGACCAGTCAACAGGGATTTTCAAAAGTATTCCAACCAATTACAAGTAAATTAGACGATGTTATTGATAGTAATCAGGCTTTAAGGTTGCCAAGGAAAAAACGACCACTGAAGAAAGGAGAAGTTCCTGATTACGGCATTGATATAGAGGATGAAGTTCCAGATATGAATCTTGGTGATCTATTTGAACAACCTGTTTTGCCACAGCAAGAAAAACAACTGGTGCCAAAACCACCAACATATGAAGAGTCTTTACAAGATCTTCTGGAAGGAAAAAAAGAGATGTATGTTGATCCTAAGTACTTTCCTGAAGAACCAGAATTACCACCAGAGTATGATGACGACGATGAGATAGATTATGGAATGGATGAAGAAGATATGGAAAATGAGATATTAGGTGATCTTGGTATACCAAATTATGATTCTGTTGAATAGGTAATAAATCAACAAGAAATGACTGAACGAAAAAACAAAAAATATCTCAATAAGATCGTCAATGCGGCTAAATTTAAAAGAAATCAATTGAAAGCCTACAAAGGAAACGTTACAAAGCAATACAAAAGTGGGAATATAACGGAAGCTGATAGGCAAGAGGAAAACAAAAGAGTGGATCGCGCTATGAAAACTCTAAATGAATACATAAAACATTATCAAAATAAAATGGAAACAATGAAAGGTTCTGGTAGGAAAAAACAAAAAGGTGGTAATGTGATATTTTTCAACAAACCGAAAGAACTCATAAAAAAATTGGATTTAATCATTGGTGAGATATTGGCTGGTAATACAAGCATTGACATGCGAAATATGGGTGTTTCTATATTGGACACATTATTGAAAATGACAACAATTAACAAATCACAATATGGTAAATTATACAAACAATATTTCCAAATTTAATGTAACTTCATTATATAATGGAACGAGAGATAGTTTTATCATCTTACAGTGTGAAAAATAAAGGGGATAATAAACCAGAAGATTTTACAACAAATTTCACCAGACCTGTAACTCTGGACAATAATAAGCAATACGTTATCGGTCTTAACAGAGTCATTAACATGTCATTCACTTGGTTCAATGTCAATGCTGGGTACAAAAATCAATTAATCAAATACAGCTCCGATAATGGTTCAACTTTTAAGGACATTACCTTTCCAGCTGGGGTATGGAATTATACGGACTTTGACAGACATATTAAAAATGTGACGAAAACTGGTGATACGTATCCGATGACTCTTGAATTCAACGAAACAACATTCAGAGTCACGGTTACATTAGCTGCAAATTACCAACTTGATTTAAGAGCAAGTAATTTTAATGAACTGATCGGTTTCGACAAAAAGATATTAGCAAGTGGAACGCATATTGGACCAAGAGTGCCAAATCTCAGTCAAGACACAGACGTACTCAATATTCATTGCGATTTGGTAAACGAAAGTTTAGTTGACGGCGAAGAAACAGACATTATTTATTCATTCTCAACTAGTGTACTAAAACCAAGTTACTCCTTCACCCTCGAACCACAAAGAGTTACATTTAATCCTGTGAACAAAACTACAATTTCATCAATCAGAATCATGATAACAGATGGAAAAAGAAGATTAGTGGATCTAAATGGAGCGGATACGTCTTTTTCGCTGATTTTAAAAAGTATCTAATGTAACAGTATAATGAAACCGTATGAATTTAAGAGGTTTTACCATCCAAAACTTGGTAAATTTGTATTTCAACACAAAGGGTCTGGGCTTATCTTAGACAACATTTTCAAACCGTTAAAGAGTGTGGCATCATCTGTTTTCAAGAAATTCGCCAAGCCATTAGCCAAGAAGGCATTAGAATCAGGGGTTTCCCATGCAGGTGATAAAATTGGCAAGACGGTGGCAGAAAAGTCAGGAGACCTAATAATGAAAAAATTAGCAAATTTGAGAAAAGGAGCCACAACACCAACACAAAAAGCAATTGTTCCATCCTTGCCCATTGAACAGAAACAGCAAGATGAAAGCGCTGACATGATACTAAATAGATTGATATCCGGATCTGGAAGAAGGCGTAGATTTTTCAAATAAATAACATGACAGCAAAATTATATAATACAATAGTATAAATGGCTTTTAGAACAAGTGAATTATTGCAAAGAAATGAGTTGGTGCGTTTCCAACTTGATGATGTAATTAGAGCCCCTGGAAATAATCAACATCAAGAAAAGAACGGTTATAGATTCACCATCAACGACCGGAGTTCTTTCTATGATTGGTACAATGCTTATTTCGAGGTTCAATTCCAGTTACAAAAAATAGCAGATGGAGCTGGTTATGCAGCAGCCGATAGAATAACGGTGATAAACGGATCTCATTCATTGATTGCACATATGATGATTAAAAGTGCTGGGAAAATTGTTTATGATACTGACAATCTACATAAGGTCACTTTTGTGAAGAATCTGTTGGAATATTCTGATGATTACAGCAGATCAGTCGGTAAAAACAGTTTTTGGTATTTAGACACAAATGATACGACAGCCAATACTAATTCAGGATATGAATCGAGAAGAGTGCTTACACAAGCTGCCAACGATGATGGAACGGGAGGAGCAAAAGATGTGAATTTGATCATACCTCTCAATCGTTACAGTTTTTTTGAAGAGTTGCAGGATAAAATGTTGGTTCCTATGCAGTTACAATTCAATTTGAATCTCCAGAACGACAATGAACTCATCAATAGGGCAGCAGCAGCAGATGCCGGAAGAGTAGTGATTAACAGATTTCTACTATGGGTTCCAAAATTAACACCAAAAGACAGTATGTACGACAAATTTGTAAGCTCTTTCATGAAAGAACACAAATGGACATATCAGCGTGAACTATATGCAGTGTCAGCACCTGCTAGAGTCAGTGGTTTTTTTCAGATTTCTTCCAGTATTGACAATGTCAAAGCAATTTTTGTTTATCTACAACGGGCTAAAACCAGAGTTGCAACTCAAAATCCATATATACTTGATACCTTCAAACTGAATGAAGCAAACGCAAACAGTTATTTAACAACATGCAGACTCGAATATGGCAATGGTGTTTTCTACCCAGAAACAGAATATGACAGTGAAAGCAAAGTGAGAATATTCAATGATCTGATGTCTTATGCAATGCGAAAAAATGATTACAACACCGGAACCCAGTTGAATCTTGCTAATTATAACAGCCTGTATCCACTAATCTATTTCGATCTGTCATATCAGGCAGAGAAAGTAACAAGAGACCCTAAACAGTTGATTTTCAGGTATAAAATAAGTGCCAATAGTGCAGCAGATTTCAATGTCCATGCAGTTGTATTGTACGAAGAGTCGGTTGTTATTGACAAGGTGGGTAATGAATTGGTGATAGTTTAAGCCCGCAACTGAAACAGTAATATGAAATCAAGTGAATGACTCCCATTTATTTACAATCGGAATTATATAACATATATTATATGACTAAACTTCATGAAATCAACGTAAGACTTTCAGATAATCAAAAAAAGAATCTGAGTAATGCTTACCATAAAAGGGAAACAATTGTTCTAAGACTGACAAATGATTCTCTTAATGGAAACGACACTCTTTATGTTCCAGCAATGGTGAAAAAAAGATTGCAAAAAAATCGACAATTGAACAAAGGAATGGACATTAAGCTTGCTAAGACCAATATCAGAAAACAAGTAGGCGGAAGTCTTTTGAGCACCGTATTGTCACTTGGTATGAGAGCTCTTCCAGCAATTGGTAAAACCCTTGGGTTGAGTGCTCTTGGTGGTTTAGCAGAAGCCGGAGCTAAAAAATTGTTAGGATCTGGTCAAAAAGGTGGTGCTATGCCATTACCCATGATGATACCTTTCAATGCAATCAATAAACTAATGCCATATCTAAACATGTTCACTACAAAACAACAAAGAGACATAATGAATGCGGCTCAAACAGGATCTGGCGTTAAAATAACACCGACCAAAACACAATCAGGTGGATTTTTAGGCACTCTGTTAGCTAGCATTGGAATTCCTTTGGCTTTGAATCTTGTCAAAAAGCTAACGGGAAGAGGAGCACCTAGGGTAGGTAGACCACCTTCGTCGAAAAAGGATGGTACAGGTGCACCTAGAATGGGAATGCCCCCTCCATTTTATAGTTATCCGCCATATGTGACTGGTAATGGTAGAAAAAAAAAAACATCCTCGACCAAAAAAGGACAAGGGTTACTATTGGGAAAAAACAGTCCATTCAATGGCATACCCATTTTGGGGGCAATATTGTAAAACCAAAATTTCACAAAAACATACCTATGTCCAATCACGATCTGAAAAAATGGTGTAAATATTTGAACATACCAATCAATGATGTACTGTCAAGAGATGAAAAAGTGCCACATAACCATAAACAGGCGTTATTTATTTACAATCTGGAACCAGCTTATATGTCAGGATCTCACTGGGTAGCCACTTATGTTAAGGATAATGTGATAAATTATTTTGATTCGTTTGGTATGCCACCTTTTCAAGAGATTGTAAATCACGCCAAAAAGAAAAATCTGACTTTGTTACATCAAAACAATCAGATACAAAACATACAAACAACAACTTGTGGGTATTTCTGTTTATACTTTCTGAATGAAATGAATAAGGGTAATTCGTATTATGATTTATTGCAAGTATTCGACATAAATGATACAATGAAAAATGAGAAATTTATCGAATATTATTTCAGAAATATCTAACTTATATGTATTATGAAATCATATTGTGTTAAACAAAAGAAAGTGACTGAATGTGTTGAACCTTCAGGTTACAAAACAGCTAAAAATGGTAGACTAATGTTCTTTTGCACTTGTGCTGAATGTGGTATTACAAAGACCAAATTTGTCAAACAACAGGGAAACTAAACAGCCCGTTGGGAGCGGGCTTATTTGGTGATATCGCTAATGCAGGAACAGAATTATTTTTAACCAAAGGAGTACCTTATCTTGGCAAAAAAGCAGTTGAAATGGGAAGATATTATGGTTCCGAATTAATGAGAGACCCAAAATTGCAGAAAAAAGCAATCGATTATGGTTTGAGAAAAATGAATCCTCTACTTCATAAAGTGGGATCAGAAGCTCTCAATCAATTGTCAACAAAAATAAGACCCAAGAAAAAATACATCACAAACAGAAAAGATCTTGATGGCGGTGCTGTTGACATTCACAAAGCTATTGGTAAATTACCGAAACCAAAAGGCGGATGGACACTTCCTGGGCATCATTACACCGGACCTTATAATGATTTAGAAAATCAACTGAAGTATGACCCAAAAACTGGTCAAATATTGGAAATATATGATATGCCCACTGGAAAAACTGATGCAATAGCAATGCAACACGATGTTGATTATTCAGTATGTAAGGATGATAGGAAATGTAAAAACAAAGCAGATAGGAAAATGGTCCAAGCTTTAGACAACGTACCGTATAATGAAAGACAATGGGGGCATTGGTTGGCAAGAAATGTTATCAATACAAAGCAGAAACTAGGTCTTGGAGTTTCAAAAAACGGAAAAAGCCGTCGGGTAACTGGCAAGAAAAATTAGCAGATGAATTGCATGCATCTATAAGACGCAACTTTACTCGGCGGCGTGTAATCGTAAATCATATCGATGAAATATGGGCAAGTGATCTAGTTGAAATGCAACAGTTTAGCAAATGGAATAAAGGTTATCGGTATCTTCTTATGGTCATTGATGTTTTCAGCAAATACGGTTGGATTGTCCCATTGAAGGACAAGAAAGGTGAATCTGTCACTGAAGCATTTAAAACAATATTCAAGGAAGGTAGAAAACCACAGTATTTATGGGTTGATAAGGGTAAAGAGTTCTATAACAAACACTTGAAGGACTTATTAGAGAAAAATGGAATACATATGTACTCCACTGAAAATGAGGAGAAATCCTCAGTGGTCGAAAGATGGAATAGAACAATCAAGTCCAAAATGTGGAAGCAGTTCACAGTTCAAGGTAATACAATGTATCTCGATATGCTGTCCAAACTAGTGAAACAGTATAATAATACAAAACATTCAAGCATAAAGATGACACCTGCAGAAGCATCTAATAAGAGGAATGAAGGTATAGTTTACTTCAATCTATATGGTGATATGGAGCCATTAAAACAGAAACCTAAATTCAAAACAGGTGACCAGGTTCGAATATCCAAGTATAAACGGAATGTGTTCGATAAAGGATATACTCCAAACTGGACCGAAGAAGTGTTTACAGTTGATAAGATCCAATACACTAATCCAATAACATACAAACTAAAAGATCTCAGAGGTGAAGAGATACAAGGCAGTTTTTATGAACCTGAATTATTAAAAGCAAAGCAGGATATTTTCCGTATTGACAAAGTGATCAGAAGAGACTACAAAAAGAAACAAGCTTTGGTAAAATGGAAGGGATACAGTGATGAATTCAACAGTTGGATACCATTGAAAGACATTGAAAACATATGAATTGTGGTCGAACAAACGCGCATAAAGACTTATAAAAAAATAAAAATATATACTTATATTATATGGACAAGTTTGAAAATGAAGAAAAGTTTGGTTTCTATTATGAGAGCGATCAAGACTCTGGTTCAGATTCCGATTGGACGCCATCGCAAGAAAGTATATCTGAAGAAAGCTGCTCAAGTTCGCAAGAATCTGAGTCGTCACAAGACAGTGATGAATCTGTGTAAGTAATAATTATATGACCTTCAAAGGAAGCCAAATAATAGAAACCATGGTTGTCAGAAAAGTAGTCACAGAAATGATTTGTGACGTGATAGTGAATAACGCGGCTTACATGCATTACGTGCGAACAAAAGGGATGCCATTGTTGTATCGTGCATTGAAAACAAAAGGACCGGAAAGAGAAATCAAGAGAATGTTTCATAACATAGATGCCAAAATGACTTTTTTGTTTAGAGAGTTTGAAAGATATAATAATTTTTTGAAGCCATTGAAATTGCTGCAAAATACATAAAAATAAAATATATAGTAATATAATATGGAAGATCGAAGACCAGTTGGCCGTCCAAGATTCTACACTGCAGAAGAAAGAAGAAAAATAAAAACAGACTACATGTTGCATAAAGAATGGTACTGTAAAATATGCAACAATGGTAGAAACTACACTCTTGCTGGCAAACATTGCCATTTAAAAACAAAGAAACATTTCAAAAATTCATTTACATATAATACGGGTTACATTTATGATAAACATGAAAATAGCAATTAATTTATTCATATCACTTCTCTTTTAAAAAAGTCAAATACATACTTCCCGTATGTGTTGAACTGTAAACGCACCATAATTTGACTTAAAGAATTATTATCTATAGATATATCATAATGGCAAATAATATGATAAATATTATGAACCGAAGTTCGCTTCAAAATCTGAGCAAAGAAGAATTAATAGAATTGATTATAAAACAAAATACAAAACCAGTGCCCGCACCGAGGACAAAAACAAGACCGATCTCAAAACCAAGAAAGAGTGTAAAAGAACTTGTTGACTATTTTGAGAGGCAGAGACTGCCTGCTCCTCCTTCTGAATGGCTGGAAGAAATAGAACAATTAAACAGACCAGTGCCAGCACCTAGATCCAAAAAACGACCAATTCCATTACCGAGGACCATAATACAAGAAACGAACAAAGCTTTAAAAGGGTTTACGAAGTCTTATGAAATCAACATAAAAAACAGCAAAGACCCACTTATGCAACTGCAAAATACAAGAAAGGCTGTTGCCATTCACATTGGAAAAATATTAAAGTCAATGAAAGGTCTAAAGTTTGTTGAAACACTGAGGGTCACATTTGAAAAGCAAACAGGGCGAGAAGAAAAAATCATCAAAACGGCTTATTTCAACAGTCAACCACAAACAATAACAAATGACACACAAATTGAACTGGCTTTGTCTTTGTCAAAACAAGTCATACTAAACAAGATTGCAGTTTGGATTTCAGAGGGATCTGGTTGGACTATTCAATCTGTTGAAAATCATTATATCAATGTGGTAAAATACGAGCCAATGAAAGGATCTTCTTACATCAAATTACCAAATGAACTCAAACACAGTGCAAAAGGATTGATCAACATGAAAAATGAGGATAATGAATGCTTCAGGTGGAGCCACATAAGACATCTTAATCCTCAAGACAAATACCCACAGAGAATCAAAAAATCAGACAAAGCATTCATTGAAAAATTGAATTATTCAGGAATTGAATTTCCAGTGACTACCAAACAGTACAACAAAATAGAAAAGCAAAATGAAATTAACATCAATGTATTTGGTTATGAAAACAAACAAAAATATCCCATTTATGTGTCAAAAGAAAAGTATGAAGATTGTATGAATCTGCTTCTTATAACAGAAAATGAAAACAAGCATTATGTGTTGATCAAAGATTTCAACAAATTCATGTACAATCGAACAAAACACAAGGAAAGGAAGCACTTCTGTATGCATTGCTTACAATGTTTCAGTTCTGAAAGAGTATTAACTGATCATAAAGAAAACTGCATACAAGTAAATGGCACACAAGCTATCAAAATGCCAACAAAAGATGATAACATACTAAAATTCAATAATTTCCATAAACAACTACCAGTACCATTCATCATTTATGCAGATTTTGAAGCTATAACAGAAAAGATATCCGGTTGCCAACCTAATGATGATAAATCGTACACAGAGGCTTATCAGAGACACACAGACTGTGGTTATGGATATAAGGTTGTGTGTTGTTATGATGATAAATACACAAAACCAGTACAAATTTATAGAGGTGAAAAAGCTGTTTACAAATTTATGGAAGCTATGCTGGATGAAGTCAAATATTGCAAGAAGATTATGAAAAAATATTTCAATAAACCATTGAGAATGACTGAAGATGATGAAAAAGAATTTCAAAAAGCTGATGAATGTCATATCTGCAACAAAAAATACAATGAAAATGATGTGAGAGTTAGAGACCATTGCCATATCACAGGTAAATACAGAGGATCAGCTCACCAAGATTGTAACCTAAATTTCAGATTGACTGAGAAAATACCAGTTATGTTTCACAATCTCCGTGGGTATGACAGTCATTTTATAATGCAAGAAATTGGTGAGATAGTTAAAAAGCATACATACACAAACAAGAAAGGTGAAACATGCCAAATGAATATCAATGCCATACCAAACAACATGGAAAAGTATATGGCTTTCATGCTTGGTAATCATCTGACCTTTATTGATAGTTTTCAATTCATGAGCTCAAGTCTTGATAAACTGGTGAGCAACCTACCAAAAGAAGCATTAATATATACTTCTCAAAAATTCAAAGGTAAAGAGCTTGATTTGATGAGTAAGAAGGGAGTATACCCATATGACTTTATGGACAGTTTTGAAAAATTCAATGAAAAGCTGCCACCAAAAGAAGAATTTTACAGTATATTAAATGATGAGCATATCTCAGGTGATCAATACAAACATGCTCAAAATGTATGGAACACTTTTGATCTAAAAAATATGGGCGAGTACCATGACTTATATCTTAAATCTGACATCCTTCTGTTAGCTGATGTGTTTGAAAACTTTCGAAAGACCTGTCTGCAATACTACAAACTAGACCCCTGTCATTATTTTACCAGTCCTGGGCTTTCTTGGGATGCTATGTTAAAGATGACTGACATTAAATTGGAGCTTATGACTGATATTGATATGTTTCAATTCATCGAAAAGGGCATGCGTGGTGGTACATCATACATAGCAAATCGATACGGCAAAGCTAATAATAGATACATGAAAACGTATGATGAGAAGGCGCCCTCAAAGTATATAATGTATCTAGATGCTAACAATCTGTATGGTTGGGCAATGAGCCAATACCTTCCAACTGGTGGTTTTAAATGGTTGGCTAAAAACCAGATTGATAAGATAGACCTAGCCAAGTATAAAGAAGATAGCAATAAAGGTTTGATATTAGAAGTTGATTTGGAATATCCCAAAGAATTACACGATCTGCATAATGATTATCCGCTAGCAGCCGAAAAGGTCAAAGTCAACAAAGATATGCTTTCTAATTATTGCCAAGAAATAGCCAATAAATTCAAAGTGTCAACTGGCTTAGTTCATAAACTGATACCTACATTAAGCAACAAAGAAAAGTATGTTCTTCATTATAGGAACCTACAATTGTACACCGATCTTGGTTTGAAAATAACCAAAATCCATCGAGTTCTAAAGTTCAATCAGTCACCATGGTTGAAAGAATACATTGATTTCAACACACAGAAGAGAACCAATGCTAAAAATGCTTTTGAAAAAGACTTCTTCAAGCTTATGAATAACAGTGTATTTGGGAAAACAATGGAAAATATCAGAAAGCGAGTAGATGTCAGATTAGTAACTGATAAAAACAAACTGTCAAAAATGGCTGCCAAACCAACATATGTTAGTAGTAAGATCTTCAATAAAAATCTAGTGGCAGTGCATAAAATCAAAGAAACACTAACCCTAAACAGGCCGGCATATGTGGGTATGTGTATCCTAGATCTTAGCAAGACACTAATGTATGATTTTCATTATAACTACATCAAACAAAAATACGGTAGCAAAGCGAAATTATTATTCACAGACACAGACAGCTTGACCTATGAAATTGAAACCAGTGATGCGTACCAAGACTTTTGGAATGATAAAGACAAATTCGATAACAGTGATTATCCCGAAGATTCACAATATTTCGACAAGACAAACAAAAAAGTAATCGGTAAATTCAAAGACGAGGCAGCAGGTATACCAATAACCGAATTCGTCGGATTGCGATCGAAAATGTATTCATATATGAAAGACAATGACAAAGGCGGAAAGACCGCTAAGGGTATTAAAAAGAATATCATCAAAAAGAACATAACTCATGAAAATTATAAAAACGTACTGTTTAATAACAAGCAACTGCATCACACCATGAAAACGATTAGAAGCAACTTACATCAACTTGGAAGCTATGAGCTTAATAAAGTATCATTATCTTGCTTCGATGACAAGCGGTACATTCACAATAATGGTGTGACAAGTCATGCATACGGTCATTACAACATTAACACACTAAAATAACATTTCTTTTAAAGGATTGAACACAAAATGTCCAACCAGAAAAAAACCAAAATTTGAACCATTTGGTTGTATTTTTGGTTTTGGTTAATTTATGGGTTAACTTTTCATTGGTTGAAAATCACGGGGAAACCCCCTTTATTTATTTCCGAGAATGCCATGCTTTGTGATTTTTCTAAGAAAGTCACGCATTTTAAATAACATATAGTTCCAAAATAAATTTTGCGTTGGATCCATTCTGCCTCGCCACGGCATAGATTCGCAGAAATATAAAACATATAGATTTCCAAGAATATGAGACCGAAAATACGAGATCAAAAATATGTAACCGTCAAATGTAAAGTAGTATGGAGTTGGGTTGGGATGAGAGCATTTTTACAAAATGATCTCATACCCCCAACTCCTATACTACTGTTATAAAAATACAATAAAAATAAATATATCTATCTACAGTGCATAATAGAAACGTTAAGCTAAAAAATTATCTTTGACCTTTTTCATTAAAAACTTAAAGGTCATCTTAGAAAACTGGTTAAAATCAAGACAGTTCCTTACACATCCAGGTAAAATGTTAAAACTTTTAGCAGCTTGGTCTTGATAAATATATGACACTAGTGGGATTTCAAGCTGCATAGCTGCACTGGACCTCAGCGTTCGATTGTGCATAAATTGCTTCAGTCGCAGGTAACCTGGCCATTCACGAGAATAAAACGCCTTATGAACTAGCTTTAACAGCTGCCATTCGATATGTTCTTTAACTGGTAGCCAACTTAGCTTTATAATATCCTCCCTTTCAACAAATTTACCTACAACAAAGCTGGCGCATGCCGTTTGAATTCTTTGTAGGCGTTTAACAAGGTAATGTGGTAAATTATGATAAACAACACAATTGTAGTACAACTTGGAAAGTACTAGGGCCTGAACTAACTGCTTGCGAATATGAAATGGAAGAAAGTTCCTCAATTTCTTTAAGATTCCAAGAGTGCGATAGCAAGAAGCTGAAGTTTGCTTGACATTTTCTTCCCATTTTAGGTTGTGATCAATATGGGTCCCTAAAAGTTTTGCCGAAGATACACGTTCTAAGGATATACTTCCAACTCTTAAATCAATGTCAGTGTTATTAAGTTCATGATAGGAAGAAAGTTTAGTGGAAGATAATAACATGTACTTCGTTTTGCTGGGATTTAAAGCCAGATTTGCTTCATTAGCCCAGCATTGCAGTTTATCCACATTACGTTGTACTGAAATAATGCAAGATGTTAGTTCAGCAGGCTTCGATGCTTGATATATGGTTGTGTCATCAGCATATTGATGGCAAGCACAATCGAGTTTCCCTTGGAGATCAGCAATATATATGTTGAAAATGAGAGGACCCATGATCGAACCTTGTGGGACTCCAAAGCTAATACTGACAGATTTTGAAATCCGGTCATCGATTTGAACAAACTGCTCTCTTCCACACAAGTAGTTGACTGTCCATTTAAGGTATGACTTTGAAAATCCGAGAACATTCATTTTCTCAAGCACAGACTTATACTTGACAGTGTCAAAAGCTTTCGAGAAGTCAGCTAAAACAAGGAGGGTGCATTCGCTCCGATTCATTGCTTTCAATATGTCATCACGTATGCACAATAAAACAGATGTTGTAGAGTGCCCTTTCCTAAATCCAGAAATATATGGTCCTCAAGGAGATGGTGATTTTCCAAAAACTCAACAACTTGGTTGTGAACAAGCCTCTCGTAGATTTTAGACAAAACGGGCAATATAGAGATTGGTCGAAAATCATTTTTGTCTTAAGGACTATCCACTTTTGGGATTGGAGTTATACGAGCTTGTTTCCATTTATCTGAAAAGTCACACAATGTAATAAATGAGTTAATTATGTGAGTTAAAGGGCTCGCAATATATTCAGCAATAGGCTTTAAAAATTTTGTTGGAATTAGGTCAGGACAGAGTTAGTAGAGGGGAACTGGTTATGAAACCCGGCGAACATCAAAGGGGCATCTCTTTGTTAGGGTTTTGACTTGGTCACGTGGTTATGAGGGTGCACACGACCAGCTGTGATTCCAAAGCGTATAGCGAACAGTAGCGACAACAAGCAATATTTACAGCGATTTTTATTATATAGAGCGTTTGAATAGAGTTTTAACTAGTGAGACTTTTATTATACGATGCCAGGCCGCAACTGTGCGGTCTTTGGCTGTGGATCGTGTAGACGGACAAAAGGAATTGGCATTTGGAAGCTGCCTTTAGCTGTGTACGACAGACACCGTGAATGGCGCGAAGCTTGGCTTGGAGAGCTGAAAAAAAAGGAGAGAGATCCATTCTGATTTTAGAGATCAGATAAAGAACGATCGAGTCTACACGTGCGAGAAGCATTTTGCACCCGACGATGTTGAAATATGTAAGTATTTTCTTGTGATTTCGTGTTCCTGCGGTTTGTTTACATATAAGCTTACGTTCTTGTTCAGATCTCGAA
>NC_090892.1:42411263-42416263 GCF_036669925.1 Montipora capricornis
AAATAGCAAATGTTATTAGCAGCTTCAATTTCATGGCTATTGTCTTCTTTGTCTGGGTCTACCTCGACCTAAAGGCGTACCAGCTCCTTGTGGCTTTAGTCTTGGAGGACCTTGGCTACATTCCTCATCATTAAAGAGATACTGATCCATGGTATGATATCTCTCAAAGCAAGAGGCGGGGCACATGTAGGTGTCACACAATCCACACATGTACGGTGTTAACACTCTCTCAATATGTACCTTGCATGCACATCTCTTCTTTGCTTTGACAGGAAAGTGACCCAAGTTAAGATTTCTGCAAAATAATGGGTCAGTGGGAACTTGTGGCGAATCATGCCTGTAGGTTCTGCGCCCATGGAGACCCCGGATTATATCAAGTTGAAACTGCATCATTGAGGTTTCCTTTGCCATGAATGCAACAATGTAAAACATATGCATTTAGAACTGATACCTCTAGTAGATGGTAAAACAGTTTCAGGTACCAAGTCCACCCTTTCATCAGTCTGGCATGCCGTGGTTCTCTGGTCAGCCAAATCGACCCCACCCATGTGTGAGTTGTATTCCTGTATGGGTACAGGACACCAAAACTTCTTTCTTTGCCACACATTTGCCTCCCTAATAGCTCTTTCGACAGAAACTGTGTCTATTGATGCTGGCAGGTTGTTATAAGAGTTACTGGCTTCCTGTCTTTCCATGTAACACATGTTACAGTCCCTTTTTGCCTATAAATAGCCTCTCCACGTTTCAACTTTTTAACTTTATCTGAATTTGCTTTTGTGACATCTCTTGGCAAGCCAATCCTGTCACCCCTACATGCTCCACAAGCTTGGACTCCATGTTATATAATTTCTCAAATAGTCCAAAAGATGTATAATAATTGTCCATAAAAATGTTGTAGCCAAATCCATAGAATGGTTCAAGCAACCTTAGGACGACACATTCCGCTAAGCCTTTAGAGTCTGCGGCAGTCTCTTTTCCAGTATAAACAATAATGTCCAAGACATAACCATTGGCAGAGTCTGCTAGAGTAAACTCTTTCAGCAGGTTTATCCTTCATAAATTGTCGCCAAGAAGACGACCTTTGAATTTAATTAATGTTTCATCAACAGACAAGTTACGACTTGGTGAATAGACTTGTTGAAATCGGCCAATAACACGTTCTAAAAATGGACGTATCTTGCCCAGCTTATCATAGCCTTCCTGGCCTCTAGCAGTAAGTGTTGTGTTATCAACAAAATGCAAGTATCTCAGTATCTGAATAAATCTGATCCTTGGAAAAGTTTCCTGGAAAAATGGTGTCAAAAATATTTCATCAGTTGACCAATAACTGACAAGTGTTGGCTTGTTTACAAGTCCCATCGCCAAATTCAGGGCAAGAAATGTTTTGAGCTCATCTTTGGTCACATCATGCCATTTAGCATGGTGTTTGTCAGGGTTTTTCGCACGTTCTTGGGCAGCATAAAGGTTGGTTTGTACTGTCATGAGCTCAAGGACATTATCATTGATAAAATGATGGAACAAATCAACTGGTCTCTCCTTACCTGATATTCGCCATTTGGGCCCAGTCGGCTGGTTGAAAGGAAGCTCATCATGACGAATTACGTCTTCTTTCCAATCATTTTGAGCAGCGGGAGCAGGCAGTCTTCGACGACGAGCTGGATGTGGTTCTGCAGTATCCTATTCCAAATCTTCGGACTCTTCCGTCTGGCTTTCCTCCCAATCAGTCTGGTAGAGGTCAGAGTCAACTGAGTCTCTGTCTAGATAGTTAACTCCACAAACTACTGCTTTCAAAGGCATGTCATCCTCGTCTACAAACACTAAATCAACGTCCTCCGGACGAAAACTTCCTCCTTCCTCACTGCTACAACTTGTCGCCATATTAGAACAGCTTATTTATTAGCTCCCGCGAAAATCACAAAAGTTTGTTTGCGATTTTAGTCAGTGAAAATAGCGAAAACCCAGTTCAAAACGATCAAAATTGCATTGAAAACATTGAAAAACACATTTACCTAGAGGGGGGCTAATCAATTGAGTTGAATGAGCAGTCTGTGACCCAAAGCTTTCCAGCGGTATTTATCGTCACATATGTGTGACGTTAGATGGAAAAGGGTTAATTAAGGCGTAGTAAGCATTGGAAGCTATTTGCTTTCTCCTCTCAATGAGCAGTCTGGTTTCTTACAAACTACGTGAAAACGTACGAGATTCAATTAACTCTTCAGCGTTGTCATCACCGACCATGCACATTTGTTTACATCTTGCACGTGGGTGAAACGCCTGACATTTTGACTGCATGCACATTTTCCCACTTTTATGCAGGACCCCACAAATAAATAACCGAATTTAACTTGGGAATATCTTATTTTTTCTTTGCGGCTCTTGTTGGTCATAATCAGCTCTTTCCAAGACAGCCTGATTATGTGAAAGGTTATAATAATTATAAAGAAATATGATGTAGAATTATTGTCTAATATGTCTGGTTCAGTTCATGTTACTAGTAGTATTGGCTTTTTAGGCTGATAGTCTTCTTCTAATTACAGATTCATCCGGGCAGTTGCTTATCGGTTGACAATCCGCTAGCTTTGTGGTTACATGGGATGGGATAACACAAGACCACTTCCAGCCTGCATATCTCACAACATCAGGACACGTTATCAGACCCTACATCGACAAACAACAGGCTATAGGAAAACCTAGTTGAACATTTTTTTTAATGTAAACGTCTCATTGTTCAAATTACTGTATTGCCTCCAATGCCATTGTTCCTTTCATCTGCTCTAAGGAGGACCATTGTTCAAGGGAGGTCATTTTTGTGGGAAATTTTGGAATAACTTTACAGGGGCAATTATTTTTAATGTAAAAGTAGAACAACTACTGTGCCTTTCAATAACATGCAGACTGTGAAGTGAAAGACTTAACCAATGGTTGCATTTTACACTGCCGTCAATCACAGAACTGGATGGCAGGAAAAAAGCAGCCAATGGTCGATTAAACTTCAAAGTCTGCATGTTACTGAAAGGCACTGTAATTGCAAGCCACGTACATTGTAAAAAACCCTTCATTCAGATATATTGAAATAAAGGAATGGCATTTACTTATCATGTAACT
This sequence comes from Montipora capricornis, assembly GCF_036669925.1. Taxonomy (NCBI): domain Eukaryota; kingdom Metazoa; phylum Cnidaria; class Anthozoa; order Scleractinia; family Acroporidae; genus Montipora; species Montipora capricornis. The sequence continues at coordinate 42,414,369 of NC_090892.1, forward strand.
TCATTTCAAATATTTAACAACACTTGGATAAAAGACAGTAATTCTTATCTATAGATCGTTTTCACGTGACCAATTTTCCCGCGAAAATCCTAAATGGCATTCTGTCCTCAAGAGAGTGAAGTCAACGATCCGAATAATCCATGTGAAAATAGCAAACAAAAACCATCCATACCTTTGTCGGTTTATGCTAATAAGCTAGAGGAAAAGGTCAAGAAGCATTACGTTAAAAAAAATTTCGGCCATAGGCATCGATCCGTTCTTGATTGAAGGTAAAAACTTTGAACCGGATTGTTTACCTCCAGTGGAATCGACCGATCTACTGTTCTACCTCGTTTTGGAGACGAGTTATTGTACGAAACAGCAATTTAAAGCATTTCAAAGCTTACAAGCGTACAATCAGATGGTATCCGGATTTATTTCAAGTGTACAAGGCCACACCATGAATGATAAATTTGTAGTTTTGGCGAAAGTTAGACATTCTCAAAGAATGAATGATGCTTTGATTCCAGTGTGGATTGTCACAGAAAGGCAGGGAACAGTAATTTCTGCTCACTGTTGTGGCTGCAAGGCTGATCTCGGTGAATCCTGTTCGCATGTAGCCTCTGTACTATTTTACGTCGAGGCATGGACAAAAATTAATGTCAAGCTGTCATGCATGCAAGTGAAGTGTTCGTGGATCTTGCCTTCATACGTAAAGGAAGTTGAGTACGCAAGAGTTCGCTATATCAATTTCACCTCTGCAAAGAAAATGAAGGCTGACCTGGATGCAACCTTGGTACATTTCTGAAGCAAGAAACAGTCCTCCTGAAGTTAGAAGTCGCCCCAAAATTGTTCCATGTCCATCGGAAGAGGAGATGGATTCTGTCTATGCAGAATTAAATGGCTGTAAATTCAAGCCCATCGCCCTCAGTTTAGTTGCTCCTTTTGCGGACAGCTTTGTGCAAAAAAGCCGTGAAATTCCAACCATTCATGATTTGTCAGACCCTAAATATCAAGATCTCGAGTATCCGGAATTGTTGGAGGTTTGTTCTAAACAAGAAATGTTGCTTTCTGACAATGAAATAAAACAAATCGAGAAAGACACTAGAACCCAATCACAGGGGGCTAACTTTTTCAAACACAGAGCTGGAAGGATTGGAGCTTCTCAAAGCAAGCAAGCATCTCATACAGACCCTGCATTGCCTTCTCAGTCTCTAATTCAATCTATTTGCTACCCTGGCCTGAAGAAATTATTTTGCAAAGGAATACAACATGGGTGTGAACATGAGGCGCAGGCAATCGGTGCTTTTGAAGAAGTTATGAAGGAGCAGCACATAAATTTCAAAATAGTGAATTGTGGTGTTTTTATCAATAAAGAATACCCCTGACTACATGCAACCCCAGACTTTCTCTGTTCTTGTGACTGTTGCTGAGAAGGATGCGGAGAAGTCAAATGTCCTCTGTGTATTGAAAATTGTGACTTTTGAGAACTATGTTTTGAAAGGTTTATGAAGATCTTCATTTATTTGCATCAAACCTCATTAAAAACAGGGTCAATTTTTCACAACTTCCAAATGTTCACCCTAAGGGGGTTATTGCAAATTTCCCCCGCGACCAGTTTTCGTTAAATGTCAGAGAGTGGAAAGTTTACCTGAGCAGTGAATAATTCTTGAATTTTTTGCCAAAATTCAAGTGGTTGAAGTCAGTTATCCCCAGGCACATCCCTCATCTTTACAGTAATGAAATGGCCAAGAAATCCACCATTGTGAACTTACCACTGCTCAATGCCAATGAAGCTAAATATGAGGATTGTGTCAGTATTTTGAGAGCATATGAGAGGTGGATTGCTGAAATTTATCACAAGGCAGGGATACTCAAGGAAGTGCCACATGCTGACAACCCTGAAGTACCAGGGG
>NC_090892.1:42421263-42428763 GCF_036669925.1 Montipora capricornis
TGTTGAGTCGAATCCATGTGGATAAAGAAAGCCAGTTAAATGACAAATTAAAAATATTATTTTATTATTACAATTTGTTAGAGGCGGAATATAGTACAATACTTCCAGCTTCCAATGATTACATACTATTTTTTGCTTGAGCTATGAAAAGTACTCATGAATTGAGGGAGGGGGTAAGTTAAAAAAGTTGCTGGTTGTGGATGAATAAAAACATGTTCGAGCATTCGTCAAAAGAGCACAAACAATGTACATTTTGCCAATGGCACTCAGTCCAAGTTTAAGGTTTTTTCGGAAATCCATGAAGCTAAAATAATTGACAGTATCACCGAACACCCACTCGACACTGGTTCTCACACTGCTCATAGACGTGTTAAAAATTTGTCGCAGTGGAGTTAAGCGTAGGGCTCTAAATGGAGTTTGAAGCTGCGTCCGTAGAGGGTATCCCATGTCATCGTAAATGCACAAGGGATCTCCTGTTGGTGTGCGAGAATAGAGACGCAATTGAGGCAAAAGGCCAGAATCTGCTAACATTCCACTATCGTGATGTCTCCCTTCGACTGGGCCATAAAGGTTCGCGATTAGTCCGTTTGGGGCAACCACTGATTGAAATTTAATTGCGTGTACACGTTTATGGCTGTTATGTAAAGTTCTTTGCAAAGTTCCCGGTCGACATATTGGCCTGACAGTTCCATCCACAAATCCCTAACAGTTACTCATCGGAGCACCGGCATTATGAATCACCTCTGCAAATCTCTCAAGATTCACAGGAGATAACCACTCTTGCTGAAAGCTTGTTAAACGATGAACTTGGTCATTGTAAATCAAGTTCATGATTTCTGTTGTTATCATGCTCAATTGTGCAACAGGTCTTGCAAACACGAGCACCATATCACTGTATCTGATAGGATATGAAAAACGCTTCAGTAAAATACAAAGTGCTTCAATTCCACTAACAACAAGTCTATTACAGCAAGTTATCTCGTCGGGTATCTGCAACACATCTTTAAGCATGTATACATCGTTTTTAAAGAAACGAAAGGCGACTTTGCACTCGTCGTCTGAGAAGTTTTCCAGTTCAAAGGGGTCATATCGCCAGTAAGGTAGATCTGGATTTCTTGAAGAATTTAGGTCGTACGAAAGGATAAACTCTTCATCACTCAAAAGGTTTTCGTCATGACTCAAAAGCAAACACTTCCTCGCCTCACGTAATTTTGCCATGTTTTTCAAATTACCGACTGTAATAGCAACCGGCAGTTTCCAATTCCCGCCAAACCTCCCGCAAAATGCACCATTGCGTATGCAATAAAAACAATACGACGTCGACTACAGGACGTCGACTGCAAGGGCGGGAAATGACGACGTCCTCACAGGCCACGTCATCATTGCGTAAGCTCTCTAATAGTGCTTCTGGGTGTGAGAAGATAATCTGAATGTCTCCATTCAGTAATTTCTCACTGGGACTCTTTAACTTCAACTCTGCGGTAACGGTAGAGTTTTTCCTATCAGGATCGTCCTTTTCTGAACAGAATAGACTTTCACAATCTGCAGAGTCGTCACTGACAAGCTGCAGTACATCGGCAGAAACTCCTCTATCTTTCAAAACCTTCAACTGATCTTCTATTATGGAGTTTAAGGGACATAGAACGAGTACGATGTTTTTCTCACCTTTGACTGGCAAGAAGTCAGGAAGGAGCTGGAACAGCAGTGATTAACCGAAACCAGTGGGAAGAACGGCTATTACATCATGACAATTTAACATATGTTCAAAGCACTTCACTCGAAGAGGCTTTAAACAAAAAGAAGGAAATTTAAGGCGATTCAGGGCCGAACCAAGCCGACTGAGCACAAACAGTTTGTGGGTTCTTTCCGCCATACTGTGGTGTAAACTTTTGCTGAGGATCTGGGCCTTACTTGCATTTATTATTACGTGCTAATTTATTACACCCAACTTTTCTGGGTGTTTGAAAATCACGTGATCGGCCGATGCCAGGGTCTTTTCCCTCCCATCCTCTCCTCGGCGGAGAAAAGCCCTGCGAACGAGGTTGAAACAAAACAAAACGGCGGGCTCAAAGAGCCCTGGAAGCGAGGGAAAAGAACCAAAAAAAGACTCGGCTTACCCTGGGTTACCACAGAACACAGAGCATTAGTCCCCAGGAGGGTCACCGAAAAAAGAAAACTAAAAGAACAAAGAAAACCACAAAAGACTCTTACCACACTCCAAAAAAGGAAAAGAAACCACACTCCAAAAATGAAAAAATTATGTCCAGGCCACACTCCAAAAGGTAGGTCTCCCAGCCAAAATGAAAACTCCTGTGCGAGCATATATAATCAAGGGCTTGGGCCCACCTCATGTAGTAGTCACGAGGTATAATCCTTCATGTATACGCCACCAAATATAACATTAGTCACAACATCTCCCCTCAAGCTTAAGATACCTATATAATTATATAAGTGTAATTAATGATATGGATATATATGAGCAACAAAAAGAAGAACCGATGAAGAATAGAAATCAAGATAAATAAATAAACAAAAGCTATCCTTGAGTACACTATGGTGTGTGTGAACTAAATAAACTATGCTTGGGTACACAACACTGAATGTGACCCATATCAGTCTTAGGTATTCAGTTCAATTCAGTTCCTATTCTATTTTCCAAGCTGCCATAAGTGTAGTACACATATATCCTCATAATTCAAGTTATAAAGTCATTCAGATACGCAGGTCGTCGCCTGGGTCTTGTGGAACTACTGGATGGCACATAATTGTCTTGGGCTGCCTGGCTTGGCATATCCTCTTCCTGACAATTCACTGCTGTTGCTCCGCCTTCCTGTTGACTGCTACCACTACCACTCTGTTCAGTGGGGTTCTCTTGCACCGGCTCTGCAGTTGTATCTTGTTCAGTTAGTTCCAGTAAATTCTCCTGCTCAACATCCTTTTGGTAAATAGGTTGATCTTTCATGTCACCTGCACCCATGAAAAGTGTCTCTCTTCAATCTTCACTGTGACCGCACTTGTCTGCATTCTCCTGGTTCATAAGGACATTTGCAAGTTTGAACTGACAAGCATCTCGCCAGACCTCTCGGTCATCTGTAATATGTCGCACAGTAATAGCAGATCCACTGATTTTAATCACTGTGTAGAATACAGGCTCATATGGGGTTGACCATTTGTTCCTCTTTCTTTGTCTTAGCAGGAGATGATCACCCACCACAAAATTGTGTTCTTTACTGCTTCCTCCTTGTACTGCCTGTCCTTGTCATCCATAATTTTATCTCTGCTGCTTCTCTCCTTCCATGGCACTGTGTATTCCAACTTAGTTCTGACAGGCCTGTTCATCATAGCTTGATAAGGTGAAATGCCAGTTGCAAGAAGAGGTGTGTGTTTCTATCAGGTCCTGGTTTCCCTTGCAGGTGGGCAATTTGGTCTGCATAAATTTCTCCACCTGCCCATTAGTTCTAGGGTGATTTGGTGTGACTCGATGATGTACAAATCCTTCTTCCTTTGCAAAATCCTTAAATTGCTCTGAATCGAACGGTGGTCCATTGTCTGAGGTTACCTGTCTAGGAATTCCAAGGTAAGCAAAAGTCTTTTTCAGCTTCTCCATAGTTTGCTTGAATCCAGTTGAAGACACAACCTCTACCACAGGATAACAGGTTCTCTGATCAATGGCCACTAAATTGTAATCGTTTTTGTCGTACCAAGGTATCCTAATGTATGCGCTGACTTAATGATTTTCTGCTGTAGGTTTGCTGGTAAAATAATTCTCTCCATGCGAAAAATCGTGCCTTGAGATTCATACAGCTCCTCTTTGACTTGATAGAAGGGAATCAAGTCTGTTTCTCTTTTGCTGCTTTCCCAGTTCCCTTTTCGGATGATTTGACTCAACTTCCCCAGTACTCTATCTTGACTTGTTTCTTCTCTAATCCTGTCCAATACCACTGCATGCTCTGTAGTAATCACTGCCTTCAATACCTTCTCTGTGTCATCGTTTCCAATGCCTGGCAATGGGTGTCTCGATAAGAAATGTAAAGGATCTAATTCATCTCTCCCAGGTTCATACTTCATTTCCAAGTCAACATCTTGCATGTCCATAACCCACCTTTCAATGCGAGGGGGAAGCTTTGCTGATGGTTTGCTGAACATTGGCAATAGTGGCTTGTGTGCTGTTACGATTGTAAACCTTGGAGCACCCTGAAGGTACATACCAAAGCAATCTTTGGCCCATTTCACACACAACGCATCCTTTTCTGTCTGACTGTACCTTTTTTCCACATCAGTCAGTGACCGACTAATGAAATGTACTGGCTGCCAACCCTTAGCAGATTGCTGGAAGAGACCTGCTGATAGCCCTTCATTGTAGCTACAATTGTAGCTTCCACAGGTACCATAATTGGTAGTTTGGGGTTGAAAAATGCAATTTGTGTCCTTGCTTGTAATGACCCCCTTAACTTCCTTAAATGCCTTGTGTTCTGCAGGTCCCCACTGGAACTTGGTCTTAGTTCTTGTCAAGTCTCTAAGTGGTTTCGTAAGCGATGCATACCGGGGTATGAATTTTGACAGGTACCCGGTCATCCCAAGAAAACCTCTCACCTCGGACTTTGACCTGAGGGCTTCACATTCGTAAATAGCTTGTATCTTCTCTGGGTCGACTTGAGGCCTTCCTGGTCGAATCGATAACCATAAAATCGTTGAAACAAACACCGTTTCTCTCGATTTTTCTGGAAAAATCCTGAGATTTCAACTTCACACTGTTTTCCCCCCTGAAATGTGCCTTCTCCCCCCCCCCCCCCCCCACCCCCAATGTTGGGGTTGAGCCACGCCTGTTTTCAAGCACTGAGACCACTGTGATCCCCAAATCAACATTGGGGAAGGGGAAACAGACACAAGAGGAAATAATATTTACCCAAGCCAATAAGATTTTCTCAGCGTGATAAATAAGGGCATGTCTGTTGCTAAATGTTGTTGATGACTGGGAGACTCAGATGATGAAGGTAAGGTGATGGATCTTCAATCTCTTCCATCAAATACCTGAGGAACAGCAGAAGTCAGTCCCCCCGTGTGAAAAATGTTTTAGTCGACCTATTTCCGTCGATTTTCTTCCCACAAGACGACTAATTCAATTACGACTGATCTTATGTAAATATCGCCGAGTTTGTTGACATTTTTTAATCTTTGCTATGGCTTAAGTGTTACACGATTCACCGTGGTATTTGGAAAATTCTTTGCCTTTTTTAGGAACCAAAAACAATAGCTACTGCATCTGCAAGTGTTTTAAGTGATAGAACAGATCACGGAACATGCACTTTAGGGATAATTTTCTTGATTAAGCTATTCAATAAGGCTCTTTGTAGGGCTTCACCATGGTCTATGGTAGTATATTTACTTTACTTTAGAACACAGTGGTTAATCGTTGAGTTTCAGCGCTAAGAAGGTCGACAGGCCATTACAACAAAAGATCTCTTTTAATAATGTAATTTTCTACAAAGTTAGCTTACTTTTGTACATAGAACTGTTCAGATTATAGCAAAAGAAGGAAAAGGTTCCGTGTTCCTTTGACACCATTGTGTAGTTATTTGAGATAAGGACTAAGAGGCAATGTACTTCACTATTCTTTTCTCATTTCGCCTTCTGTTTTGAAATATGCAACACCACCCCTCCCCCCTTATTTTTGGCGAATAGTGCGATAGTTATTATTGTCTCTGAAAGCTTACATTTTGCAAGAAGAATCCACAGAATGGAAATAGTGGTGTTTCTTTAATATTTTATACGCTTCCCCTTATGTCTAATCACCATATCAATTCGTTTCAGCATAGAGTGTATTAAATTGTTCACAGTCTCAACAGATATAGAGTAAAATGTATTGATAACACGATTCTTAAACTGTTCAAGTGTTGCTCGGCGTAGTTGTTGCTGCACTGCTTGTCTTTTTAACATCCTACTCACCATGGGAAACACATTTTCAATGACCGCCATATCCGGAGATCTTGGACACAGTTTGATTAAGGTACTGTTTGTCCTAATGCCAAATTTTGAGAGGGATCCCCATCTTGTAAAAACGTTCGACTACATCCTTTGTCAGCAGCTGCAAATAGGTGATCAAAATGGTTATCTATAAACGCAGCGAAATAACGACCATTCATTTTCTCGTATGGTTCACAGCAGGTAACTTCTTTATTGTAAGAAATTGCCACCATCAGTCGTAGTAGGTTGCCCCCAGTTCCCTCTATGCGGTCCTTTGCTATGCATCCCGGAGCCAAACCCTCTGATTTCTTTGTTCAGACGCCAGCTTTTGGTGCCCCAATTCTGTTCCACCCAGATAAAAGGAAATTCCTTCAGTCCAAAGCTCCTGGCCGTAGTTGGCTTTCATGTACTTTGCAACTTAATTAACTCTTTTGCTGTGGTCTTCCAGCCCTTGAGCCCCTTTCTGCGAGTCTGCAAATAGTAGTAATTTTTTGAATTGAGAAAACGAGAAGCTGTTCTTACAGATACGTCCCTTTGTTGAATTCCGGCTTCCTCCATCAGTGCTTTACAGGTAAAGTTTCCCTGTCTTTTCCTCAAAACTGTAATGCATCGTATCAGTCGTCTTTTGTCGCGGTCACTTAACCTGTTCTTGCGACCTCTTTTACACGTCTCCTCAGAAGTGCGCCTCTTATAAGTTTTCTCATGTGCAATTCTATAGACACTTGCTGCAGAAATTTTGCACATGCTGGCAACTGTTCGCACAGATAGGCCTTTAACCCGACATAGATAATATGCACGTGCACGACTCACACTATTGATTATACCTTTAAACACCCTCACAATTTGCTAATAGGCAGAGCCCTTCCACTAAACTGTTTTACCACAAAAGTACCTTAAAATCGCTATACTCAAAAGTCCGCATAGCTTCTTTATATAACTCCTACTTCACATCTAGAACAGTCAGAACAAGAACACTCCTCACGTAAACACTGCAGGCAACAATAATTACTCTTCCTACGTTTACGTTACCTGTCCACGCCCTTCAGAGGTAAAGACAATACTCGTCACAAATCGTTGAAACAGACACAAACAGAATTTCTCTCGAATTTTCTGGAAAAATCATGAGATTTCAATTTCACACCGTTTTCCCCCCTGAAATGTGCCTTCTCCTTCCCCAATGTTGAGCCACACGTGTTTTGAAGCAATAAGACCACTGTGATCCCCAAATCAACATTGGGGAAGGGGAAACAGACACAAGTGTTTCAAGATTTTGGCCGAGTATTGTGGGTATGACCAAAATGGCACTTGGGCTTGTTAAAAGGAATCCCATAACCTTGAACTCTTTGGAATACTGAACCTAGTGTTTCATTGTGTTCCTCCCAATTACGTGCTCCAACCAGGATGTCATTCCTCTGGTTGAGGCACTGAAGAATGTTTCCAAAGATCCACGACATTTCATCATCAAAGAGGTCTTGAGAAGCCATTGCACCAAAGACCAATCTTTTAGGCCTGAAGTTGCCCCAAGGAGTAGAAAAT